>NW_004949096.1:7709144-7709757 GCF_000317375.1 Microtus ochrogaster | reverse complement strand
CCCTCAGACCTTTCCAGTCAGTTTTCGCCAGCTATAGTGGTCCCCCTGAGTCCTGAGAGGTTCGGGGGGTCTGGACCTCAACATAAACCTCAACAGCTGAGGCTTATGCCAGTCTAATGACTTTCACTGACACCCAGGGCAGTAAGTTGACAGACCCTGCTACTGTCGAGGACCATGTCTGGGTCCTGGACAACTGCAGCTAGGGTCTGTGTTGATGTCTGTGGCTCATGTCACCGCAGGGGTCCTAGGAAGCATGTGTGGTGAATGACATGACCATACTGTGCCGGCCTGCCCTTTGCTGGCCAGAGAAAGCTGGCCTTGTCTCTCATTGGACGCTCTATTGTTTCTCAACAGAGCTGGCCTCGACCCTCATGGGAAAGATCGCCCCACTCCTCACCATAAGTGAGGGGAACTGACTCCACCCCGTCGCCTGAGGTTGGTGTCCCAGTTGCCTGGACTAACCAGCTCAGCTACCACCAAGGCTCACAACTGGGCCTTCGGTTGGCCCACCCTAACATCTACCCCATCTGGTACCTGCTGGAGCTCATGAAGGGACTGGTCCTGAGGATCAATACCTGAAGAATCTCCAGGACTTGGAGCAGGCACGGGATAT
>NW_004949096.1:7688021-7708527 GCF_000317375.1 Microtus ochrogaster | reverse complement strand
GAACCTCATAGAAGAGAAAGTGGGAAGTACACTTGAACACATTGACACAGGAGACCACTTACTATATAACCTCAGTAGCACAGACACTGAGAGAAACAATTAATAAATGGGACCTCCTGAAACTAAAAAGCTTTTGTAAAGCAAAAGACAATGTCAAAAGAGAAAATGATAGCCTACAAAATGAGAAAATATCTTTACCAATCCCATACTGAACAGAGGGCTGATCTCTAAAATATACAAAGAACTCAAGAAATTTGTCATCAAAAAAACAAATAATCCAATAAGAAAAGTGGAGTACACACCTAAACAGAGAACTCTCAGAGAATTCTAAAATTGCTGAAAGACACTTAAGGAAATGCTCAACATCCTTAGTCATCAGAGAAATGCAACGCAAAACAATGCTGAGATTCCATCTTAAACCTGTAAGAATGGCCAAGATCAAAAACATTGATGACAACTTATGCTGAAGAGGATGTGGGGTAAAGGGAACACTCATGCATCGCTGGTGGGAATGCAAACTGATATAGCTGTTTTGGAAATCAATATGGAGATTTCTCAGAAAATTAGGAAACAACCTTCCTCAAGACACAGCAATACCACTTTTGGGTATATACCCAAAGGATGCTCAATCATACCACAAGGACATGTGCTCAGTTCTGTTCATAGCAGCAATATTTGTCTTAGCCAGAACCTGGAAACAACCTAAATGCCCCTCGACTGAAGACTGGATAAAGAAGATGTGGTACTTTTATACAATGGAGTACTACACAGAAAAAAAAAAATCTTGAAATTTGCAGGCAAATAGATAGATCTAGAAAACATCATATTGAGTGAGGTAACCCAGACACAGAAAGACAAATATCATATGTACTCACTCATAAGTGGCTTGTAGACATAAAGCAAGGAAAACCAGCCTACAATTCACGATCCCAGAGAACCTAGAAAACAAAGAGGACCCTAAGAGAAACATACATGGATCTAATCTACATGAAAAGTAGAAAAAGACAAGATCTCCTGAGTAAATTGGGATCTTGGGGATCATGAGAGAGAGTAGAAGAGGAGGAGGGAGAAATGAAGGGAAGTAGGGGAAAATGTATCGCTCAATAAAAACAATTTAGAAAAAGAAAAGAAAAAAATATGTTTCATAAACAAAATCTGTATGAAAAAGAGAAATATTCTATTTTTCATAAAGATTTTTAAAATTTGTAGATATAAAGTGTCTTCTAAGACAGGAACCAGTGTATTTTTGTACTTGATGCCTGGCCAGTAGCACCCAGGTTAAGACGTTATTGGAAGCTTGACAGTATTTCCTTTTAAAACACTGTGGAAAGTTGCCACTTATGTGTGGAAAATGTTCTCACTGGGTTTGGCAATACAGATCAATATCTCCATGTGTCTGTCATTTTCTAGCCGTCAGTTTCTGTGTGTGGTTACAAGTCTCTCTCTTGTTACCGGGAAGAGGTGGGGCAGAAGGACCCGAAAGGACCTAAAGAAAGAAGAAGAAGAGAAGAGGAACAGATAAAAGGAAAGGAGAGGGGATGGTTTCTAAGTCAATGTGTCCTAACCTAACCCAGCTGATATAGGAAGGACCAATTGAGGGCTGGGGGAAATATCACTGGGAAGGACTTCCGGTATTTATCTGTCTTAAAGTTCAAAAGTTTTGTCTTGCTCTTGTTAGATATCAAAGGATATGTTAGTAGGGGAGATTTTAACCCATCCTCTAAAGTAAAAGGCACAAATTATAATTATAATTGGTGTTTTTAAAATTTGTTTAAAAACAACAATTATACTTTTTAAAGACTTATTGGGAAATACGCATTCCAAATATTTTATTTGTTAATAGTAAGAACAAAGAAAGTCCAAAGAAGTTATGTTTTAATCAAGCTGGTCCTGGCACCATGCTTTGGAACACTCTTATTTTTTACTACACAATACTGCCTGCCATCCTTAACTGACTGTCTCTAGTGTCATAGATATAATCTTAAATAATCTTTCTATTGATTCTTATTTCTATCTAGCAGTAGCTGATTTAGTAAGAGAAACCCTCTATATTTCTGTGGGAATGAAATCCTGATGGAAGCTGATTGTGATAATACTCACATTGCCGCACTGAAGCGCTCTAGAGTGTGACTCAGGAGGTGAAGGAAGGGACTTAAAGCCATCTAGAATGGGCACACTCAACTCATGAAGTGCTGATGCTGCTTAGTGATTAGAAGTCTTTTAAAATTCAAATTTCAGACTTATCATCATCACAAAGAGATTTAACCCTGATGTTTAGGATTTGGGGGAAAGCATTAGTGTTTTGTTTAGCATGAGATTAAGGGCTGAGGAGGGGTGAGTTTTGTTTTCTTTGGCAGAAATTAAGAGTCAATGCCCTTCTCTGAAGTTCAATGGCAAGAACTTGAAATGTTGTCTCATCTGAGGAAAACCAGATGGTTCTAATGCTTTTAATTTCACTTTGCTAACATTAACACTGTTATAATTTGCTATTGGCCAAACTAGGGCAAGAAGTGGCAGAAAGGAAGGGAGTGAGGTGGTGTGATGTGTGGTGTGGTGGTGTGGTGGTGTGATGTGTGGTGTGGTGTGGTGGTGTGGTGTGGTGGTGTGGTGGTGTGGTGGTATGGTGTGGTGTGGTGTGTGGTGTGGTGTGTGGTGTGGTGGTGTGCGAGCATGTGTGTTCATGCATGCATGTCTGAGTAGAAGTAGGAGGAGGAGTTGGGTCTAGTGCCTTTAGATTTATTTCTATTTTTCCATGATGCTTCTTCTCTTGCATAGTACTGTACATTGCCAAGTCAGGTTTGGCAATTTTTCCTTTATTCTTTTGGTGGGATAAAAAAACAGGAAAAAATCATTTCCTGATGGTTTGGCTCTGAAAACATGAACAGTCCTGGTAGAAACTTGCTATAGTTCTGGGAACCCTGGGCACCAGTAGCACCATGTGGCTACTGATTGGATTTGGCAGTGAAGAAGAAGAACTTGATGGAAGTAAGTTGGGCTATTGGGTGTTTCACACATCTTAGTAATATGAAATTGAATGCTTCTTTGGTATCAAGAAGTGTGTTATGTTTCCTACAGTTTGTTTTTTAGATCTGCCTTTCTGCTTGTTTGGACACAAAGGTAATCCTAGAATGCCTTATTAGAATAAAAATAAATAGTGATCATTATAATATAGTAAAAGAAAAAAAATACCTCCTTGGTTCCAAAAAGATCATATGTAGCCTCCCTAGAAGTATATTTCTCCTGTTCACCTGAGTACAGCAATTTAAATCTGTAATGTTTAGAAGCAAGTTATGAGCAAGCCATTCTCAGAAATCAAATCCAAAATGACAAGACATTAGCTTGAAAAGGAACTGATGGTTGATTGACCAATGGGAGCAGCCTAGGTTGAAGTTAGTGGACATAGATGATTCAGCTGTGGTCACCTGATCTTTCAGGGAAAACCAAGAGTTGATCTCCAGTTTTAGTATTTGGTTGCCTAAAAACCCCAACACCTCCAGATATGGGGAAGATACTACCATCAATAATTTAATGTAAAAAGTCAGTATTTCCAGGTTGACCAGATGCCTATACTACTGTCTGGGCTTGTTAGTCAATGACCCCGAGGCTCTTCTACAAAACGAGACAATTCAAATGACTCCAATAAATGTGAAGACATCCCCCCAAAAAAATCATTTTGAAGAAATACAGTAAAGTCAATGATTCAATCCCTTACCACAAGTTTCATCATGTTATGCTTATCTGTGTTTTTCCTTCTGGCAAGAGTCATCATATCTCCAAATACAGCATTTTCTTGTGGGAGAGCTAGTTGAAGTGGTGGGATGGGTTAACTGGTAGAGAGTGCTTATGAGGTTAGTGTCTTAGAGGTATATAGCACAAGTGGTAGTATCATCTGATACCAGGGGTAACATCTTCCAGCAGATAGCTGGAGAGATGGGCACAGGACCCAGGGCTCTACAGGAAATGTCTTTGAGATTCTTAGTACATGAGTACAAATCCAGCACATGGAACAGAGTTTCATCAGCTGGCACAGACAAAGTCACAGATTTTACCATGCAACACCCATGTAATAGTCAAAGAATGATAATGTTAAAAGAAAATAGCAAATTTATAGAAAGACAATATCTTAATTTGTAACAAACTACAAAAGTTTCTGTATTGAAGTGTATTAGTTCAGAATTTTATTTAGTGGTTCTAGTGGGTTTGTCTCCAAAGTAATTCCCTAAATTTTAGCTCTTCAACAGTGACAGCTCTGGGCTTTGGTGTCTTTGTCTCAAAAGTAAGATTGCTTTTGCTCCTTTATGATGGGAACATGGTAAGGAGAAAGACAATGTCTCAGGTCTATAATGAATACAAACTAAATATTATTCTACACATGAATACAACTAAACATTATCCTACATACTTTCTGTCCCCACATTCATTTGCATGGCATAGTAGGGAGAATAGTTCCTGGACATAAAACTAAGTAATAATAACACAAGCTAACATCTGTGTGCTACCTCGAGGCAAGATATTATTCTATCCCCTTTGAATGATTTGAAAAAAAATTGAACCACCTTGAGTCAGGTACTGTTAAGACTGTCATATTGCAACCTAGAAAACTGAAGTCCAGCCTGGTAGACAATGGAGCCAGGTCTGGAACCTAAGTGGTGACTACCAGATCATTACCCACAGGCCTATGTTGGAGACAACACATTAGCACAGTGTTGAACTCACTGACTTGTAATAATCAATACATATCAATCCACAAATGATGATAGGTAAAACTACTTAATATTTAAGTAGCTGAATATTTATTTATAGTTTGTCACTACAGAATACTGCATCAATTAACCCCTAGCATTGCTATATCTGCAGTCCTTTTGCTATAGAAGAGCACTAACTTTACAAAGAAATGATCCCTATGACATTCATAATGAGAAAATATCAAGCATATATGCTAGCCATGGGAATTCAACAACTTGTTCTTGGTAAAGATATAAAAATACCGTGAGAGTATTGTACATGATAATTTTGCTTATATCTATTTGTATACTATTTATACATTATAAATTCATATATGTATTAACTTACAGAATTATAAACATAAAACTGGATGCATGGGACTTTGGGGAACTGTTGGTGGGTATTTTCAAAAGAAATTAATTTTAGCCTTTGTATTATGGCTCAAATTCTGTAGAATCTCCTTGATGTATAATATGCATGTCAGTTATGAATAGGAGAGTGACAAGAGCCAATGATAACCTCTTCCCATTGTTTGTAGAGAGTATTTACTTAATTCTCACTGTGTGCCAGGAACCATGTTAAGCACTGAGCATGGATAATCTCATTTAATACTCACAAAACACCTGTAATATAGCTACATTGAAAAAAATCATCCTTTCTTTTTACAGATTAGCAGAGAGAAGCACCAAGTTATTGTGTAGATTATTGGAGATTACACCTCCAATGTGTAAGTGGCAGAGTTGAGATTCAGGTGGTACAGAGTCCTAGGAAATGAGCTTCCGTCCACATTACCAGCCCCCTACTCTACTTTTTAAAACAACAAAGGGTGGTTTCTCTAAAATTAGAGTCTAGAAGGAGACATGGGTTGACTCTCCACATCTCAACTCCTAAGGTGTATTAGCAAAAGCTACAATACTCTATATGAAGAAAGTGTGTCAAGATAATGAGAGGAACCATCCGTGAATGTCTCTTATTCTACAGGCATGTACTTTGTCTTTAATTTTTATCAGAATACTTTAATATGGGTAATTATTAGCATTGTTTTATCGGGAAGAAAATGGAGACTTATGGGGTTAGGTAACTTGCCCAGGGTCACATAGATGCTTATACAGAAGGGAGGCAAAACCAGAGTCTAGAGTTCACCCTCATTGTGTTACACAACCCTCTGACTGTGGGGGAACCAGCTCTCTGCAAGAAGATGTACTTCTAGCAACCTTAGTGATCCAGGGAACCACAAGAGACTTTGACTTTAGCAAGTTAACAGATCAATGTTAACCTAATCTCCATCTGTCTGTCTCCTGGTCTGTCAGTTGTAGCCATAGATGGGAGTGGGGGCAGAGGGAGCTTATGAAGATCATCATAAAATTCATAAATTGCTTTGGTCTTCCTAAAATAAAAGGTACAAGGTGAACTGGCTGATTATGGCCTTGGCCCCAGTTCAAGTGAGCAATTTGCTCAAAGCCCTAGAAGCTGCTATGCTAGCTTCTTTTATGCTGTCCTACCAGGTTAGTTTGCTTTCTTCTCAAAAGAACCATGAATCAGGGCTAGGAATGCAGTTCAGTTGTAAAGTGCTACCCTACTGTGTTCAAAGCCTTGGGCTTGATCACTAACACTACAAAAAAGCAAAGCAAAACTACCATGGGCAGACAGATAATGGAAGTTCTTCTTCCATTAGCAACAGAAGGTTCTGACTGGTTACAAAAGCCAGAACACAAAGTCCCCACTTTTTCATTACCAATTTCTCCTGTTCATCAATAAGTATTCTCCCTAAAAGTTACCCGTATTCTTCCACTGAGTACCACCTTATCGCAAAAGACCCCATTGTGTCTTGCCTGGAGGTTGACTTGTCTTATAGTTTTGCTTTGAGAACTTTAGAACCCTTCAGTTTAGCCAGGCAGTGGTGGCACATGCCTTTAATCCCAGCACTCAGGAGGCAGAGGCAGGCGGATCTCGGTGAGTTCGAGGCCAGCCTGGTTTACAAGAGCTAGTTCCAAAAACTACGGAGAAACCTTGTCTCGAAAAATCCAAAAAAAAAAAAAAAAAAAAAGAACCCTTTAGTTTGTAGGCATGCTAGGAGGGTTGGCCATCCCATGCCCTAGTGTTTCCTTAGCAACATCCTAACACTTCTCAAAGCTCTCTTCTTTGCTATCCTTATTTTTAACCTAGTCTACAGATTTTTTTTAATTTTAAATATGTTATTTCCTATCCTTAAAATCCACCCCAGGATGGAAATTCAAACTGAATGGCTTCCAGATCCTGTAGGCTGTGGGTCTTTGCTGTGCCTCTGATCTCTCTACTCACTTTCTGCTTCTCCAGTATACTGCTCATGTCAGGCTCTTCCCTCCACAGTAACTTTGCCCCGACTCCCCCCCTTTGCCTGGAATGACCTTTCGCCACCTCTTCACATGTAGACACTAGAGACCATGCAGATGGATGAATCTTTAATATCCACCTCTAAGAACTGGAGCTCATTGCCTCGTCACTAGTGCACAGCGTAGGAGCTGACATCCAATAAAGCTCATGAAATATTTACTAAAGGAATCAATGATTGTATGAAGGAAGTGAGCATGGATGAATATAGACTTGCTAATGAAATTGATGTTCTAGTTCTATGATCTGAAAAGGTCATAGATTTAAGAAGCAAGGCCCACAGGGTTGGATGTGCTTCAGAGTTCAGGGTATAAAGAGCTTCATAGGCTATGCCAATGAGTTGGGAATTTTTTCCAGAGGACAATAGGAACCTACGAGAGATTTTGACTTAGTGGGTGACATAGTCTGTTTACAGTCTGGAAAGGTAAGGTTGGAAAAATAGGTAGGAGCCCACTTGGCAAATGGGACGTTCAACCCTGGGCAGAGGCAGGAATTAGGGTGTGTGTTTGCAAAGTGTCTTGTAGAGCCAGCAGGGAATTATTTCTCCCTTGTCAACTTTTTTGAAACAATCAACCAATTATGAATCAAAGGCCTGCATTGCTGCTCATAACTAATTGTTTTTAAAATGTGTTTAATCACAAGCTAGAGATTACATGAAGGCCTTAATTGATGTCAGGATTTGCTTCCAATGGCAGTGCCATTTATCCAGAGTTGAGGTTTATGGCCTCTATCACTAGACTCACACTTGAAGGCACACTTCTACCCACTCTGACATTTATGGCCAGGGTTCATGACATCAAAGGAACTTGAGAAGGTGGCTGCAAGGAGTGAGCCAGTGTTTCATACAGTAAATATGGAAGAATTGGAATGAGACCATAGAAATAACACTGGGGTACAGATAAAGCCTACCTAGGTCGGGGCACCAGAGTTAGGATCAAATAGCTCCGGGTTCTCAGAAAAACAGCTATGCAACAGGTGGCACAAATTCTCTGAAGCTTATTGTCCTTATCTGTAAAATGAACAGGTTGCTCTGTCATCTGGTTACACACCATCTCCTTCTTCGTGCTTTTTAAAATTTAATTAGTAGAGCAAGTTAACCAGTCCTTTCGTTTTTCAAGTCTGAATTCCTTCATACTGCAGAGCATATCTTTAACATACTAGGTAACTAACAATTATCCCCTAGAGTCTAACTCAGAGTTCTAGAAGTCTGTAATTATACAAGTACTACCCTAATTGAGAAGTAGAAATCCTATAGGTTTTCCGAAGTTTGTAAACTCCAACACACCTATTGGCGTGGTTTCCACCTGAGCTATGGAGTCTTCTTCAAGAACACATAAGGTGTATAGCTCCTTTTTCAATCAGGCTGGGCTGAGGGTTCCCTTCTGGGACTCTGCCACATGATCTGTTGTCTTTGATGCCACACAAACCATACTATACTGGACATTGATGTATCTGTCTGTCCTTCTAGTCTGTAGCTTCAGTGAGAAGAGCTTGGCTTGGTATGTTATAAGCACCCACTGCAGAGAGTTTGGATGACTCCTGCCTGACCTGATGCTTGACATTAGCTTGCTGAGCTACAAGCCTATAGAATAACTGATTTCAGAGATAAAGTATATGACCTAATCAAGAGAACACTCAAGGAGGGACGTCATCCTTCTTCCTGTCTCTTTGCTGAGTGTTATATGTTCTCTGTCCCAGTCTAGTTTCAAAACCCATATAGTATCCTTAGACATAATCCATCTCTTCTTAAAGGTATTGCTACTGAAATACATCGTTTTCAAAATCAGTCTTTAAAAACAGCAGCCCGCACCCCAGTAGTCACTAAGATGCTTGAAGTCCATCTTTGCAATGTCTTTAATCTGATGTGGCTTTTCTCTTCCCATTGTTCTGGCCCAGGCCTATCTCCTGTGATTAATACTTTATACTATGGAAAACTTCAAATGTACATAAAATAAACAGAATAGTAAAATGAACCCCCATGTCACTCAGCTTCTAGAATTACCAGTATCATAACATACTTCATCCCTTGTGAAAGTCCAGCAAGTTTTTTTCATACACCAGAATTCAATTTTTAATACTATTGAATTTTTAATGCTATTTAATATTGAAATGTTTATTCATTTTTCTACTGATGGAAATTTATTTGGGTTTGATCATTATGCAGCTCCCCTTTTTAGGACTTTATTTGATTTCTATTTGATTAAGTCTAGAAGCACAATCGTATCATGGAATGAGTTTGTGTCTGGGTTGATGTATAATCTTCTATCTTTTTCTTCCATCTTTTTATCAGCCTCCAAAGTCTGAGGACCTACCAAGTTTTTCATGAAAAGAAAAATGCTGTTCATATAAAAAAAAAAAACCTGACATAGAAGCTCCAGTAATCTCCTGTTGTCTGTGAAATGAAGCCAAACCTGCCTGCTTTGACATCTCTGATCTCCTACCATTTAACATCGATGTTAATTGCCTGTGTTAATATCCTAACTCTCTCTGTATGTCCTGGGAACTGGTCACCCAGCCTCTTTGGCCTTAAGTCCTCTGTCTCCATAGCACCAGCTTACTTGACTCTATGGCAGTACATGGGTCCCTGTGGTCCTCATTGTGAGCTCAAGGTCAGGCAGTGCTGGGATGGTATATATCTCGCATCTCTAAATAAAGACACAGGAGAACACCTGGGAAGTCTCTTGCTCCCATCCAGCCTTCCAGAAAGAAGGACACTAAACCATTTCTCCTGATGCTGAATTCCTTCCAATTTTATGAATTTTACCAAATTCACTGGGTTCAGAAATCCCACATGGCTTATGCTGCGGACAGCCTATGATGGCAGTATAAGTGGGACATTGGCAAGAGCAAAGGCACAGATGGCTTGTTCCCAGTTCTAGTTTCCTTCTATCATTCGCTGCGTACCCTTGGGCCAGCTCAACCCTGGATCTTTGTTGCCTCTTAGACACTAGGGAGACAGATGACCTGCGATTTAATCACTGAAGTCAAAAGCAAAATTGTCCATGAGCTTGAATTTCACAAATATTAAACTTGATCTTTCCTTCTCCATCTTTCCTGCCTTCCTTTGGGAGGGCTAGGTCCTCCTTCTTTTGAGAAGAGGTGGACTCAGTGTGCCTTGGAGTGACTGAAAGATTGCTTCTTTTCCCTAAACCGACAAAGCCAGCAGCCAAAATAGGGTTTGAACCAGTCAGTCAGCCCTACCCTAGTGTTAGGAGGAGTTGATCTAGAGCAAGGTGTTTGCCCAAATACATCCATTTGCCTAATACCTATCTAGCACACAGTGGTTCAACTGTGTCCTAGCATCGAGATGTGTTTTTCTACAGAGGAATTATAATTTCTGGCCATGGCTTAAAGAGACTTCATTAGTCTTTGGTTCTTCTTGCTCACCTGTAAAATATGAGTGATAAAATATCTGCCTCACAGGCTTTAAGAAAACACATAAAACAATGAATTAAAGACATTCAGACTAATATAATACCTGGTGTGCTGGAAGAACCCAATGAGTATTAGATATGTTATTCCTATGAATACTTTTGTTTGCATTCTGAGGGAATCTGGTGAGATGTGAATTCCACAGTGTGCTGTATAAATGTTTTTATATCCTCATCCTAAAAAGCATGATCAAAATGAAGTTGTGTATATATGTGTATATATATGTGTAGCCTTTGTCCTCTGTTTTCCTAGAAATGGATTATTTTAAAGGTAAAAAGCTCATCTATGTCAGTCTCTCAGTCTGAAGGTTCCACCCACACAGTTCTTTACAGGCAGACATGGGCAGGGGACATCTCTTACCATGCTGGGAAGAAGGGCCTGAACCAGCAAAGTCTTGGGATGCTAAAGCCTGATGCTGCTGTGAGCGCCCTTCATGGCAAGTGAAGAAGAGCACCAAGAAGCCAAGAAAGGCTACAAACAAAAGCGGGGATTGTTCAAGAAATGGACCCTTTTCAGAAGCCCTCAAAGCCGTCCTTTCACAAAGCCTGGCAAGCTTACAGTATCAAGCCTGGGTAGGAGCCAAGCATGGCTTTGATTTATTATTGCCAAATTGTTTGTTGTCTTTATTTGCCAAGACTTACTAATTGAACCTTTGTTGGTCTGGCTGCCCCTCCAGAGAATCAGCCTTTGTCATCTGCTCTCCAAGTTTTGCTGTACGATGTGCCAAAAAAATGACCCTAGTAGTAGCTAATTTCCCTTCCTCGTTCTGGTTCTCCTCTTTTTTTTTTAAGCGTGTTATTGTTTTTATAGTTTATTTTTTCCCAGTTCCTCCCCCAGTAAGCATTTAGTCTGAGTTAGAATGAAGTTCATTGACCCAAGCAGAAGATTCTTGTTGAACCGCAGAAAAGCCCTTCCCATCATGCTTCAGTGACAGGTAGCCACCCTCAGCTCCTGCTGTGTGGAGAAGGGAAGAGCTAGAGAAGCAGTTCGAACTGCCATCCAAGCAAACCAGCAACAGAGTTTGTTACAAACGCACCTTCTTCGGCTGTGCTCCAGGGCTACATTTCAGCAAGGCTTCTGGGTAGTTCCAATGAGCACCAAAGTTCTGTGTCACCGTTTCTCAATCTTGGCTCAGTTTGTACACTGGAGTGGATGAGTCTTTGTGGTGGGGTAGCTCTGTACACTGTGTGACATTCAGCAGCGTCTTTGACTTGTATCCCTAGATGCCAGTAGCTTTCCTTCCATATCCCAATGTGATAACCAAATACGTCCCCAGTCATTGTCAAATATCTCGGGTTATAAGAAGAAGCCACCCCTTGGTGAATGAATGGGCCAAGTCCATTCAATTCCTCTATGCTCTGGGTTTTCGACTGAGCCATGTTGACGAATGACTGCCAGATCCTCCGGAACCCTTAGCCAGTGGTAATGAAGAGCACAGGAAATGGACCCATAAGGCAGCTTCCTACAAACACAAGGAGGTTTTGATCGCGATAAATCTTTCTTTTGAACCTAGCCTCAGACAGCGCACATTGCTTTGGATTTAAGAGCTAGCTTGTTTCTTAGATTACTTGATATATTCAACTCAAAACAAGAAACCATAGAGCTTGGCCTCCTTCCATTGTTTTATTTGCTCGCTATTTCCAGGGAAGAGATGGGGGCACTGGGTTCATGGTGGGTGTGTGTAACATGCCAAGATGTAAAAACTGCACCTGTTAACTCGACCTCTCACCCCAAGCATGGAAGGTTTCCCTGAGCGTTTCCTCTGGGGAACATTCCTACAGCTCATTCTTGTTACTCTTGAATTTGTAGGGTACCCAAGCCAGGCCATCAGCTATCGGACATCATTACCCTTGCTGGATTTTGACCATTGCATCCTCTTCAGGAAGCTAAAATGTGCAAAGATCAACTTGGATGAACTCAACCAAGTCTTCAGGCAACTGGACTTATAAACACTAAAGCAAAGACACAGTTCATTTAATCATTGGGTTGGACTTTAGTGAGCACCTGCTTTGTACCAGCACCATGCTGGAGCTGAAAACTATGAAGGGACCAGGCATCCTCTGCCTGGGAGAGCTTATCATCACACGAAGGTGGAAGCCATTTCCAATGGGATAAAAGGCCCCATAGAAGAGAGCGCCCCAGCACTGTTGGACTATGCTTCAACATCGAAACCCCTGTGCTTGCCGTGTCAGAAGGACTTAGTATTTGTGGAGTGACTCCTGCAAGGAACTCATGCACTGAGAAAAAACCAAATTCTAGCCAGCGCTGCTCTGATCTTAAAGGAGAAAGCCAGAGGGGAGAGGGAAAAGCTACTGCAGACAGACAGTCGGCGCAAGGACAGCGAGACAGAAACACAGCAAGGTGGAAGACTTGTGAGAACTGTTTGCCCGCTTGTCTGTTTCTGTATTATGCCTCCCAGACAGTGGGGTTTTATTATGATTTTGTGCTTAAGGAACGTGGAAGGGCTTGGCTGGGTCAGTTCATCTCTCCTTCATTTGGTGTCAACCGGTATGGCTGGAACTGAGCACCCAGGTTCAACATGGCTTATTCATGTATAACTCTGATGCCTTGGTGTTCATCGGCTTCCCTCCCTCACCAGGACTTGCTCTCTAGGGCTTTTCCACATGACTTAAATTTTTTATACTATGGCAATCTCTGTACAATTGGAGTTCTTATTTGGCAACCAATAGCCCCAGAGCAAATATTTCAAAGAGAATATTCCAAAAGGCCCAGGCAGAAGTCAGCAAGCTTCTCACACTCTAGGGTGGAAAAATTTTGAACATACTTCTTCTGGATCTTAATAATAAAACAGGAACCACAGTTCATCCATATCTGGGAAGACAGGAGAAATAACCTCTTCCCTTACTAGAAGAATGGTTTCTAAATACAAGGGGGGGGGGCACTTAATGACAACTGCCTAGGTCAAGTGAGTTCCAAGAGTTGAGAAAGTAGAATCAAGACTGAAGAACTTGGAGCAGCAGGCTTAGGGGTAGGCAAAATTCCCTGGTTTCTGAGAGAAGGTAGGGAGGGTTTAAACTCAGGTGAAAGAGCTATGGGTTATTTAACTGGCTTCACTTCAGAATCGCCAGTCTCTGACAGCTGTCGGGAGCATGGGACAACAGGATGACCCTGGAGGCAAGCAGTGGGGATGGCTCTATGACCTGAAAGAGCAAACTTTCCAGAAGGTGATGAACGATAGATAATGGAAGGAGGAGTCTTAAGGAGAGACGATGAGGGAAATTCGAGATACCTAGGGGTTCCAGAAGCCTCTCCCAGTTCAATCATTTCCCCTTCAGAATGAGAAGAAAGGCCTTATTTCTTTTCTGGGCCCTTGATGGGGGTGGGGTAAATGGCAGCTGGCAACTAAGTTTGCCCTCTGAGGCTTAATAGCCACACTTCTTCAGGTTTGTTAGGAGAACCCCGAGGAAAACAAACAGGATTGGTGTGAAGACCATTCAAAAAGGCTCCCAGAACAAAGACTCCATTTGGCAGCTGTTGCTCAGAGCGGAGTGGAAGAAACAAAAGAGTTTGTTGAGCAAACATGAAAGGAAGCTAATTGATGCAATTAAGGTGAAATTAAATAAAGGAAGGTTTTTAGCCCCTAAGTTCATGGAAAATTTTTCACAAGGGTGTCACTGGGCTGGTCATTTGTGCTTTTAAATAAAGGGAGGCACAGGATGTGGGAAATTGGCCTATTTGACCCTTTGGAGCACATCAGCTGTGGTGATGTGGAAGACACGTGTGCAGTTGTTGGGCCCTGGTTGCCGAGCCTTGTGTCGGGCTTGATGAAGGGTTGGCTATGATGGAGGACTACAGCCAGCCACTTGGGAAGAAGAGCAACAAGACTCCGAGCTCCTGCTATCGTGACATCCTGCTTGTTCACCTCATTTTACTGTCTGAGATGACCTGGTTCATTCCAGGGTAAATGGTACTGCTCATCCCTCCCATCCCAACACACACACACACACACACACCTGTGCGTGAACCAAACCACATACTGTTATCTGAGTTTCCTTGAAGTAAAGCTTCTGGAATAAAATCATATCAATACTGAGATATCCCAAATTAAAAAAAAAAAACAAACATGAAACAAACCTATGTGCCTTATACGTGTTCCCAAGCACTTCCCAGACATCTCAGAACTATAAAAGTAATGTCTGAAATCAACCTGAGTGTGGACATTTATTTACCAAGCAATTCCACGCTATTTACCACACACTAGGTTTTTCTTCAAAACCCTCTAAGAATCTATGAGTTAGGGATACTTTCATGCACTTTCACAGATAAGGATTGGGAATAGAGATATTAAAGGGTTTCCTCAAACCAGTGATTAGAATTTGAACCCAGAACTCCACAGGCTGTCTACTTGCCCCTAGACAAGGCTCTCTGGAACAGTCATTAAGAAGTGGCACATAGGGAAATGGCGAAGCCCCCGGGCCATGGGAGCAAGTGGGGTGTGCCTGCCCACGACACGCAGCACTGACTTCCACCCCAGTCTCACTCACTGCTCTAGGGGTGGATAGGGGGCATCATCTAGAAAGACTGGAAGGACGGACCTGGAGGACATGACAGGGCTCAGCATTTTGGAAGCAAGCGTGGATAAAGCTAAAGATCTAGAGTTAGGATGTACCTCAGTTGACAGAGTGTCTACCTAGTGTGCAGGAAGCCCTGGGTTCAAACCAAAACCCAAGGTAAACTGGGTGTTGTTGGCACCCATCTGTAATACTAGGAAGATGTAAGTGGAAGTAGGAGGGCCAGAAGGTCAAGTTTATCCTCAACTGTATGGCAAGTCTGAGGCCAGTCTTGGCAAGGTGAGACCATGTAAAAAAAAAAAAAAAACAAAACCAAGTCAAATATCTGATTAGAGTAAAGCTAGGGGCTTTTAAAAATATAGAAAAATACTGGGTGCAAGGAAAAGGCACAAATGAATATAATTCTTAGAAACTGTTTTTGAAATAAATTTTATGTGGTTTTGGTTTTCTCATTTCACAAATGATGAAAGCCAGTCCGGATCAATAGTTCTTAAATTTAATCTTCATTAAAAAATGCTCAGGAGCGTATCAGAAATGCTGGGCTTGACATTGTTGCTGGAAGCTCACCAGAGATTATGAGTCCATCAGTAGCTGCTTCATGAATTCTAGAATGAGTTCAAGGATCTATTTATCGACAGATGTTAAGACAGGAATCTTGTCTTCAGGTAATTCCAATGCATGTGGCTCACGGGTCACCCTTTGAAATCAATTGATCATGGAAGAAAGCCAAGGGTTCGTTTCAGCATTGTATTGCAGATTACACTGAAAACGCCGACAGCCAGGCCACTCGGTAGCTGAGGATGAGCGTGTGTTAGGGGTTCACAGTACATTTCCCCATTTGATTCCTCTACCCTGGGTTTAACGTTTTCAGGTAAACTGAGAGCACAAGCTGTTGACCTTCAGGAAAACCATGATGTTCCTGTTTTAGCACCAAAATCAGAGGTCAGAATCATGAACATATGTGCTGAAGGCTTATCTTCAGACCTTTTAGGGCTCTCACAGAAACAGGGCAAAGATACAGTAATAGTCCTTGATCTGAGTGACACAGTCTGTTTCTTTACAAAGTTATTGAAAAACTTTTTTTTGAGACCAGGTCTCACTATGTAGACCAGGCTGTCCCTGAACTCACAGAGATCTGCCTGCTTCTGCCTCCTGAGTATGGCATTAAAGGCATGCACCAGATACTTGGCTATATATGTGTGTATATGTATGTATGTATGTATATATATATATATGTGTGTGTGTGTGTGTGTGTGTGTGTGTGTGTGCGCGCATGTACATATATATGTATATACATATACATGCATACACAGGAACTTCTCTGAGGTAGAATTTAAATATCATAAAAGTCATTTATTGTTTCCAGGAATGGTAGCACATGCCTGTGATTTACTCACTTGGGAAGCTGAGACAGATCATGAGTTTAAGGCCTGGGCTACATAGTAAGACACTGACTCAAAACACTTCATGTAGGGCGAAGGAGAGATGGCTCAGTGGGCAAAGGTTTCTGCTGCCAAGCTTGAAGACCCAAGTTTGTCCCTGGGTGTCACATGGTAGAGGGAGAGGACCTATGCTTGAATATTGTCCTCTGTCCTATACACGCATACCATGATAGCCTTGTACACGCAGATTTTTAAAAAGTAAATAAAACTTAATTTAAAATAAAAATTTATTTATTAAAATGGAATGTTGCTAGACTATGGTTACAGATGGTTTTGAGCCACCACATCTGTTCTGGGAATCAATCCCAGGTCCTCTGGAAGAGAAGCCCGTGCTCTGAACCTCTAAGGTCATTGTGAGCATCACCATCATCACTTATCCAGCCCCTAAGGACTCCACTTCTGCTTTTCATTCTTCTTTCATACATCACATTCCAACCTCAGCTCCCCCTCCCTCAACTCCCCCCAGCCCCCCATCTCCTCTCTCCCCCATATCCACTCCTCCTCCATTTCCCTTAAAGAAAAAAAGTAGGCCTCCCAGGGATATTAACCTAACATGGCGTAACAAGCTACAATAAGACCAGGCATGAAGCCTCATATCAAGGCTGGACAAGGCAACCCAGTAGGAGAAAAAGGGTCCCAAGATCAGGCAAAATGTATAACAGTTCTGTAGTGATTATAGTGAATAACATTATCACCAACAAAAACTAAAATAACAGGAACTAACAATCACTGGTCTTTAATATACCTTAATATAAATAAACTCAACTCACCTGTAAAAAGACACAGGTTAATAGATTGGATATAAAACAGAATCCATCCTAATGCTGCATACAAGAAACACATCTCAACCTCAAAGACAGACATCACCTCAGAGGAAGAGGTTGGGAAAAAAATCCAATCAAATGGACCTAAGAAACAAGTTGGTGTAGCTATCCTAATAGCTAACAAAATAGACTTCACACATACTTTTTTAATCTTAAAGGATATTTAAGATCACAAAGGCAGACTAGATTATAGTTTTCTTTCTACATTCCAGGTGTGGGAAACTATGGTCTAGTTACTTAGACTCGGTTTTCTCAGCTGTAAAATATGAAAAGTCTATTTGCCTTGTGGGAAAATTATGAAAATTAAATCAGATTATTAGTGAAGCATTTGAGAGAGCACCTATTCATTACTGTTATTATTGTATCTACCACCTAGCCCGGTGCCCCACAAATCTGGGCAAATGAATGAATAACTGAGCCATCATCTCTGGACTCAAGTTGTTCAGAGTGATCCTAGCTAGGTTGGAACCTTGAATTCCTCTGGGTTCCTACTCCACAGAGGAAATCATCTATATGTACAGGAAATATATGGGAGCCCAACTGGGACAATAGGCTTGCCTGAGCTGTACCTTTGGACAGCTATGAAATGGTCACACTGAGGTGTTAAGGTCCCTGGGGAACCCCAGGCTGCTGTTCCGCAGAATCCCTCTGGGCCAACTTCTTCAGCATGTTTTTCAAGAGCCAACTCTTCCTGATGGTAGAAACTTTCCACCATATTCTCTGCTCCTTCCACCCCAGGAACATCTGATACTCAGTCTACTTGTTATGTAAATTTTGTGGTCAATATTGAAAGCTTTTGGATTTTTCTCTAAGCATCTCCTTTCCTCTGTCTGACTTCGGGCAGCCTGGTGAAGATGGCACGTATGAAGTGATTAACTCATGTTTAAAGTAACAGGTAAGCACAGAACTTCCTTCCAGCCTGGTGTCTAGCTATGTCTGCTTTGGGAAGAGGAGCGCATAGTGGAAGGATCCCAGAGTATCCTGGTTTATACAGCAGAATCCGCAGAGCACCAGGGAACCAACCAGTGAGACACGGGTTGCAAGAGCAGCTCAGAAGAAGGAGAGGGTAAGTCTATTTAACACAGAGAACAGGACTTCATTTTATTGTTTTCTTCTGTGCCCTGAGGTCTGCAAACCTCTGAGGGCACAAACAAGATCTGGAGCCTTCCTTCTTATCAAAATGTCTTTATAGGCCGCCGATTTATGTCTCCAGTCTTCATAAGTAGAATACGTCATCGTTGCCTTTCTGGACGTTCTCCACGTGCTTACTTAGATGCTCTCTGGTGTCAGCATGCCCCAGAGTCCAAGCGATCCAAGGGAGAACTAAGTGATCTTGGGAAGAAGCAAAGGTGTGAGCAGCAGGGAGTGTTAGGGAATCAAGCAGCTGCCTTATTTCAAGCTATCATGAAAAGGAAGTCCAATTTTCTGTATTTTAATTTTAAAACCCCAGAATACATCTTTGTCGAAGTTCAATAACTAACATTTTTAAGTGTTAAATATGTGTTCTACACTTTCCTAAACCCTCTACGTATATAAATTAATTTCATTCATTATTTCAGAACTATCTCTTGACTGTGGGTTAAATAACAAAGTCTCTATAAAGAGAACTGGTAAATATTTGGGATGAATGAGCAAAGCTATCATGCAGGACTTGCCTGTCATGGAAACCATGTTTGACTTCAAAAAGACAGAACAAAGGGAAACTTTGAAAGGCTCAGTGAGGAATACATATAAAGTCATTTGTGCCAACAACCAATGGTGTCTAAGGCTCAGGAACAATGGAGACACTAGTCTGGGTTAGACAGCCCTATTGAGCAGGTGTCCTTGCAGAAGTATCAACTGTATCAGGTTGCACTAGGTTTTGTGCAGTGGAGTACCTCGGTAGGGTATATTGGGATAGTACTCACTGAACAAACACAGGAAGACATGATCCCTTTTTTTTCATAAACTTCTGTCCTTAATATGCTCTTGATAAGTGACTCCATTTTGATTATGACAGTGTTCACTGAACCTGGGCATTGTTCTAAATCCCAAGGATTCAGCAAAGAACAGAGCCTCAGAGACCCTTTGTGGATGTGCGCTCCTCTGTGTTTGCCGGTTCACAGATACACAAGAAGAGCTGACCAAATGTTAGAGGCAGAGTCAACACAACCACAACAAATAAAGCTGGGTGTGTGCATAAAGGCGTGGGACCTGGAAGGGTGCTGCAACCTTCAGTCAGGCATTCGGTGAGCACTTCCCTCCCAAAGCTTGGAAAAGAGAAAGACAAAACCCAGCTAACACTTCTGTTAGCTTTAATACTGAATCTTGAGCCAATTCTCTAACCACGAGTTTTGAAAGATGATTGAGCCAAAGCCAGCTCTAAGCAAGCCAAGCATGAAGTCAGCCCCCAGTCGCTGGCACTTCTCGGTGGTGAGTGTTAGAGCAGTCGATTCTTCACGCTAACTGAGGAAATGGAGGTGTTCCTCAGAGAGGGGCCTTTGTGTTGACAGCTTGGAGAAGGATGTAGTCTAGACCCTTCACCCTAGATAGATCCCAGATACTGTTCTTGTTCTGTAATTACCCTGTTCCTGAGAACTGAGCTTTCTCTCCAGTAGAAACTGATCTAGATGCTTTTATTAAGTCTTTGCTTGTGTAGAAGAAAAGTAAGGGGTGAAGAGACCAGATGTCCCAGGTGCACTTGAGGGGCGCATTCCCCATGCTTGTAACCTGGAAAGCATTCATGACTTTGCTTCTGCCACGTTAGCTTGCATTGCTTTCTTCTAAGGTTTATCTCCTCCTCTTCCCCTCCCTCCTCCCATGCTTTCTCTCCTCTTCTTCCTCCTCCTCTTCCTTTTCCTCTTCTTCCTCCTTTTTGAAGCAAGTACTCACTGTGTAGTATAGGTACCCAGGCTGGCCTCAAATTTAAGGCAATCTTCTTGTCTTATCCTCTTGGGTGCTGAGATTATAGATGTGTACGACCATACTCCAACACTTTTCAAGTCTACCAAAGCTCCTTCCTCAAGTCTTGTGGCTCCATAGTCTCTACTTCCCTAGTCTGACCCAAGTCAAACGACTATGAAATGTGTAGTATCATCAGTCATGGATATTTCAAAATCAATCTAAGATTTCTTCTCCCTTAGAGCTAATTGAATGGTAAAGCTTATTTCTAACTGAAAGAAATTTCAAGGATCAAGAAGTC
>NW_004949096.1:7647998-7687869 GCF_000317375.1 Microtus ochrogaster | reverse complement strand
AGAAGAAGAAGAAGAAGAAGAAGAAGAAGAAGAAGAAGAAGAAGAAGAAGAAGAAGAAGAAGAAGAAGAAGAAGAAAAGTTTTTCTCTATTCTTCATCATTTAGAATATTTTTAACCTCTAAAACATTTATTTGGTAATAATTTTATTATAAACTTTGACATAGAATAAATAATAAATAGCTTTGAATAATTGATGCCCCATTTTGTGTTTTGCCAGTATCTTTCTTTCTGGGAATTTACCCCATCTTGCATAACACATAATAGGTCCCTTCTCCACTTGGTATTCAAATGAATACCCTGTTTCTCTGGATCAGCTCTTCATAAGGTAGGTAAACAAAGCCATCTCCCAAATGCCATTGGAACTCTTAGTATCCAAATCCTCTGTCTTTTCTGAGATCATTGGTGGTGAGGCTCATGGGAATCTATAGTTGACAACAGTCATCTTTTCTATTGTCTAGAGAGAACTGGGGAAAGAAGTCAACAAATAATACAGGTCAATGTACAGGGAGGAGGGGATTTCCCAATAGAGGGGGGCATCTAGGACTGAGCCCTGTAAAATCCTAGATACACCAGGAGAGTTGGACACCCTAGCCTGGAGTCCCAATGATGTCATTGAAGCACTAGTCCTTTGATGGATCAGAGACCATCTATTTCTGTACTTCTTAGTTATGAGAAACAATATTCTTTTTTTGTTTTAGCAAACCCAATAGACCCTATCAGTGCAAATTCTCAACCATCAAACAGAAGTTCACTTATTGTATTTCAGTTATTATAATCACTTGTTATAATATGAATTCCAATAATTTAGATTATTAGAGCATCCACAAAAACCCAAATACAATATTTGGTACCATAGGCATTCTGAAAACTCATGCTGGGATCTACTAAAATAATTTCAGCCCCCTCATACAGATGCTGACCCTGAATTCCATTCTTAGCGAGCATTCTTGTAGTTTAAGATGTACACCCATACACACTGCAACCTAAAAAATAATGATAACATTGTAAGGTTTCCACAAGCATGGCTTGGAATAGACACCCAAAGAATCAATTTGGAAGAAGAAATGTAGACATGGTAGCAGATTGGTGACCAGAGTCCAGCATTTGCTTTTTCAGAACTGACCTTCATGAATTCGCCACGGAACCCATTCCTGGATGCACCTATGTGAAGGCACTGAACACAGAGGCAAAAAGATGCCCTGAATCCTGATGCGCCCAGTTCAAAGCAGATGGATCAGGGAGGGATTGGAGGAATGCTGTCTCCACCCTAAGGCATTGCCATCTTTTTATTGCTCCCCCGATTTTATTGTTACTGCTGAGCACTGAAGCTTATTTGGCTATTTCCCTGGGTAGGGCAGATATTTCAACAGATGTGAGCTATGCCAACTATCACCTACGGGGAAGGAGATTACAGAGGAAAGAACATCCGAGAGGAATTACCAATACAAACAAAATGGCACGTCAGAAAGAAGAGCGCCACTGGGAGCTCATTTATTTGCCGGGGAAACAGATCAAGCGGCCCTCTCAGAGTCTCGGAAGCCTTCTCCAGAACTAAAGTGCGTCTGCTCAGTTTTAGGTCCTAGAAGGGTGTGAACAGAGAACTAAGGGCCATGGAGAATCCAAACTGAAGAGAAGATGGATGCGTTCTTGGAACCTTAACTCAGAAGTCATGCAGTGTCATCTAAAGAGCCTGGGTGCTGGAGGTAAAGAAATCTGACTCCAACCTTCACATCCTCCACTGGCTGCCCCGTCACCTTCATCAAATCAGTTCGCTTGTCTGACCATCAGTTTTCTCGGTGTTGAATGAACCTACACATATGTGCTTTGCAAGAAGAGTATAGTTAAGAAGCCCTTAGTGACTTACTTGAAGTACCTAGAACTGTAACTGGGATGGAGCAGAAAACAAAGTCTGAAACACTATAGAGCAAACTTTCGAAGGTAGAATTGGTGACTTAAACCAGGGTTCACTGTTTATATAAATGCTATCAGATGCCTCCTGTGCTCTGAGTCCTGCTAAGGGCAGAGGATTCAGTGGGAAGCAAGAGAGATGCCTTCCTCCTCAAATGTGAAGCTTCAAGTCTGGTGGAAGGTGCATAAGGTGAAGACCAAATACAGATAGTAGAGGGAAGGCACAGGGTCCTGGGGAGGGAGGAAGAGTCTCAAAGGAAAGAGCACTGGAATCTGAAAAGTCAGGGAATCTCGAGTTATCCAGTGTGATGGTAGCAGCTTCCAGGGGCAGGGCACTAATGGAGACAGAAAAATTATATCAAAAACATTTAAGGGGAAAAGTTTCAATGAACTGAGAGAAAGTGTCCAACTGAAGCTTTACTGAGAAGACACGTCTATGGACTACTGTCATTTTTTCTAACAATCCTAAACTTCATACCCAGCAGTGTGGATTCTCATGGTTGTCCCATATCCTGCAGACTCCTCCCACTTTTAGTATGTGCATCTGTGTCTAAAGATACTTGCTTTAAACCACATGACACACGTTAGTCTTAAAGCATCAGGGGTCCAACACTTCACAGGTAAGCTGTCCAACCATGACACACTAATACAGTCACCAAAATGTGTGGGACATGGAGTTTCATGAGCCCCAAGCCTCATGAGTCCTTCTGAGAATCCAAGTCAGTTGGCTGAGACTCAGTCTTGGGTATGGTACCTGGGAGATGCACAGAGCAACTCAGGGGAGAAGACTCTAAGCAGACTGGTACTTGTCTCTCTTCTGAGATTTCCCTGGAGTTCCTAGACGGCACATACAAATCCCCCACATCATATCATAACCCTCATTCTCTGTCTCCAGTATGTGGCCAGTGGCCAGTGCTATCTGGGGTGGAGTAGGTACCATCTCTTTCAGTGAGTGCTTTATAAAGCTAAGACAGATTCCTTTTTAGCACAAACAGAAGATCTAGATTACTTTGACTGTTAGTTGAACATTACTGTCTTGAGGATTTACCAATTTTAACTCTTATTTATTCAACAAATATTTATTGGTAGAGGTCATTTGCTCAAAAGGCTTGAGACCTAGGTCCAGGCACAGAGGGGCCTGGTTACTCAGGTAGAAATGGAGCTGGAGCTAAACCTTCATCACAAATCCGAGAGGTGTCACTGCCTCCCCCTTCCTCCCTTTCCTCTCTGTCTACTCCCCAGAGCTACTCTGACAGCCTCCGAAAGGTCATTTTGTCACTTCTAGTCTCTTTCAATCCATTTCTAGAGCATTCATTTCCAGAATTTTCTCTACTTATTTTTCTTTTCAAAATACCTATATGCTGGGCATAAGGCTATTTCAAAGCAAGTAGAATCTTCCACAGAAAGTAAAAGAGCTTGAAAAATGGCAAAATAAATCAATCAATCAAATCTGCTTACATCCATCACAGGGCTGGTGAGGCAATGGAATTCAAAGGTGAAGACAGACGCCAGCAGGGAATAGTTGAAAGTTATGCTAATCCTCTGTAATTGATTTTTCTCGAGGGCAGAGACTATAAATGCTAGCTTTGCCTGGATGTAGGTTTTCTACAAAGGAATAGAGAACCCAGCAGACTGTGTGGCAGTTGGAAAGACAAATTTGAAATTGAAAATCCTTAAACACATGCCCAGTTTTTCCTTACGACCTTTGTTGAACTCTTAAGCTGCATGGCTAAAAGTTAAAACCACAGAGCAAAGACTTGGTGAACACAGTGAAGATTTCTGCAGTAGCTCGGGGTAGACTAGGGCATAGGCCATCCCTAAAGTGAAGAGTTTCCTATAACAGTAGGCTTCAATAAAGTGCTTCAAAGGGAGAGGGTGTGTGTGTGTGTGTGTGTGTGTGTGTGTGTGTGTGTTTCTTTCAGCTCATAGAGTGGAACTGTTTGCCCAATCCCACCAGGGTCTGGGTTGAGTCAAACCTAGGGGCAGCCATAGTGAGATTCAGTCTCGGTTCATTCATTAATTGGGAACTCGCCATCATAGAGAATCAGCTGAGTGACAGTCTTGATCTTTATGTATAGTGTGATATGCTAAGGACATAGACCAAAAGTCTAGGTGAAAACAAACAACGTAGACAAAACAATGGGAACAAAACTGAAGATGACCAGATACCAGCGTTAGCATAGTAAGGGTCGTCATGAGTCAAATCCTGGAGAAAACAGAGAGAACTGCTAAGAAAATTGCCTTAAAAGGAGAGAGGAAAGGGGATAAATTTCATTAGACATTTGAGATCTGTTAAAATCGTCCAGTGCCTGAAGAGATGTTCAATCAGTAAAGCTTACCTCGGACACATTAGGACTCCATTTCAATTCCCAAAACCTGGGTAAAACTGCCAGGCAAGGTGATGCATGCTTGTAATTCCATGCCTGTGGAGATAGAGACAGGAACTCCCTAGGGCTGGCCAGCTCTTCTAGTAATCGGCAAACTCCAGACTGATTGGAGAGAGACCCTGTCTTAAAGGAGGTTAATAGCTCTCCTGAGGATGACACCTGAGCTCTTCCTTCCGCCTCCATGCCTGTATGCACGTGCACCCCCAAACATACAAGCATGTCCCCATGTACACTCATTTTTTCATATAATATATTTTGTATGCAAAATAATATGTTTTCCCCTTCTCCAACTCCTCCCAGATCCTACCCACCTCCCTACATGCCCATCTTCACATTGTTTTCATCCTCTCTCTAATAAAATCAAAGTAAACATATAAAAAAACCAAGAAGTCTTAAAAGAACAGGCTAAAACAAAATGACACAACCTCTCCACAAAACAAACAAACAAACATGGAGTTTGTTTTTGTTGGCCAACTCCTCCTGGGAGCAGTCTGGCCCTGAAGAGAGAAGACGGATTTTTCCCTTTTGTAGCAAGTATCAGTTGCAAATAGCTTTTTGGTTAAGGACAGAGATTCATGTCCTCTTCCTTTCTTGGTGCTATAATTTTGCTTGTTTTGACCTTCTGCAGTTTTGTATATATTGTCACAGTCTTTGTCTGGAAGTCTCTGTGAGTGTCATCAGTCCTGTCCTTTCTGGAATACAATGTTTCCTTGAAGTCATTCCACCCTTCCGGCCCTTGTAACCTTTCTGCCTCCTCATATGCATAGATCGCTGTTTCTCCAGGGGAGGGATTTAATGAAGACATGACACTCAGCAGGGAAACCCGCAACTGGGCAGTATGTAGAGAATAAGAGCTGGGTCGGGAGGGGGAGCATTCAGCTGCTCTTTATAGCAACGGTGTAAACTGGTTTTAGCTTTAAATTTTATAAAGCAAGAGAATAACCCATTCTAAACTAGACGGCGCATTTCTCCTGCTTGCTTATCTCTCGTTTTCCCCACTAAATACCACAAAACTGCATATTTAGATTTAAAAGAACTCTACCAGTATCATTATTCATTGAAATGTAGTCTGAATAAGCATGATAGAAGAGAGAATGGCTAGGAATTGGGAAAAAGTGAACACTAAGGAGGAGGAAAGAAAAAGTCCAGAAAAGAAAAAGAGAAAACAGTGTATAAAATGGAGAAGACACAGGCAGCCAAAAGTCCAAAAGTGTTAAAAAGGTCAGCCAGCAACTTGATAAGCTCTTCGCAAATTCATCAGGAATGTTAAGTGAGAAACCACACATACTCACAATGAGGACTCAAAATGGGGGATCACTATGTATTAGAAAGAAAGTAACAGCACCATTTGAATATATATGAGAATATATTTCTATTTTATTTGTTTACTTTGTATATATAAATGTGCTGTTTGCAGTCAAATGGACAAATTAGGCAAAAAACTAAATTACAAAAACTAATTTTAAAAGCAAGCAATACTCTTTTTAATACTATAATATGAAATTGAATCCATCATGAAAATCATTCCCCAAAAGAAAATGATGCTTTGGTCCAAATTAGTTTCACTAGTGTATTCTTCCAAACATTCAAAAAACAAGTGTACTGCCCCTGATGGGTGTGCTTTTAGGGAGAAGAAAAAGAGGAACCCATTCTCTCCTTCAAATCATGCAGACCACCTCATCTTTACCATGATGGTAAATTATAAGCTAACATTTATAACCCAATTATAATGTAGTAAGGATAATTCATTATTCTCAAATAGGATTGTTCCAGAATGAAGTTTTACATCATGCCCAGGTAGAGTCTAACATCTGATTAAAGACAGCACATCAATGGAGAAAAGAGACAGAAACCTATGCACACCTAAGAAGAGACCCTTGTAGATCATAAAACCAAGTCCTAATTGTAAGTCTTCAGCAAAGTAGAATTAGATGTTTCTAACTCGCAAAGAATATCCACAAGCAGACAGTGTTACCACAATGTCTAATGGCAAACCTTCAAACATTTTCCCTGTAAAATCAGAAATGAGACAAAATTCTCATTATATAGAGAAAAAGAATGATCATACAAATCATGCTCAGTCAATTAGATGATAGATGGAAATTAGCCACAAGCCTCCCAATCTCATCAAACCACCACCCACAAAAAATCAGTTACAGATGTGTTTGCAGAGCCAAGACTTGAGTTGCGGTTGACAGAAATGAACCTGTGAGGTAGAGAACACGCTACCCAACAGCTGCCAAATGCACGCACTTCCCCAGTGGGAGCTGAACATTCTCCAGGACAGGTCATTTGTTAGAACAAGAGTCTTCAACCATTCCAGAGACTGAAATTATCTCAAGCTTCGTTTCAACTACAAAGGTAGTTAGAAGACAATAAGATTTTGGAAAATTAAAAATGGCTTGAATTTGGAATGCCCCCACACACTCATGTGTTGAGAACTTTCCCTGGCTCGTGGAACTGTGTTGAAAGCTGGGGATCTTTTAGAGCATGGGGCCTGCCTGCCGTAAGCTGGTTATTAGAGGCGAGTCTTTGAAGGTTCTGCCTTTCGCTGGTTCTAGCCTGAGATTGCTGCCTTCTCTTGAGTGTGAACAAGCAGCTGCTGCACACTCCCATCATCCCGAGCAAAGCTTCTGCCAAAATCAACTAAAGTCTCTCCGAAACTGTGTAATGGTTAATCTTGGTTGTCAGTTTGATGGGACTTGAAGCCATGGTGAAAAGAGACCCCTGGGAATGTCTGTGAGGGGTTTTCTAGATTAGTTCAATTAGGTAGAAAGCCCCGCCCTAGATATAGGAGGCACCTTTCCACAAGGTGGGGTGGCAAGCGAGTGAGAACGCTGAGAAGCAGCATTTGTTCCTTTGTGCTTTTCCTGCTGCTGTTACGACTGCCATCTTGATGGACTGGACCTTCAAACCATGAGTCAGAATAAGCCCTTCCTCCCCTGATTCGCTGGGCCGCGCATTCTGTTGAAGACATGAGGAAAGTAACTAACACAGTCTAGAAACTGAGTGACATAGCTCAAAACAACCAAAATAGGTCAAAAGAGAGATTCAGAAAGAAATCCAGAAACGTCTTGAGACAAAGGTAAAAACATAGCATTTCAAGACTTTTGAGACAGCAAAAGTAATTAAAGAAGGAAGCTTATGTCAACAAACCAGGAAAAGAAGATCCCAAGTAAACAATCAAATGTAACACCCCAGGGAACTGGGAAGAGAAAAATGAAAACAAACTAAACCCAAGGTTGTTATTATAAGTAATAAAATAATAAAGATTGAGAAAAGAAAATAAATAAGCAAAACAGAGACAAGAAAAACAACAGAAAAGAGCAACAAAATTAAAAGTTGTTTATTAAAAACAGAGAAAAATTTTAAAAAATCAGAATTACATTACACCTGATACCACAAAAGTATGAAGAATCGTAACAATGTAAGAACAATTACATGCCAACAAATTAGATTATCTGAGAGAAATTGGTGAGTTCCTACATCAACATAACCTAGCAAGACCAAACCATGACTGAATAGAAAACGTGAGTGGAGCAAAAATAAACAAGGCTATAGAGTTGGTCACAAGAGTTCTCGTCAGAGAGAATCTGTCTCTGCGCCTGATGGCCTCCCTGCTGAACCCCACCAGGCATTTAAAGGAATAAACACCACTCCTTATGCGCCTCTACAAATTGAAGAGGTAGTTTTACATACTCATTATGTTAGATTCATATCACCCCAATACCCAATTGAGACAGCATGCTATAAGCAAAATCACACATGCTATAAACAAAATTCAAGCTGCCCTGTGAGCATGAACGCAAAAGTCTTCAACAGCACATGAGTAAGACAAATTTCACAACACAATGAAAAGATCACCTATGACGATGAACTGGTTTATCCTTGAAATGCAAGGGTGAGTCAATGTACATAAAACAATAAATGTGTATGCTACATCAGTGAAATGAAGGCCAGAGCCCACATAAACATCTCAGCAGGGAAGGAAAAGGCATTTGACAAAATCGAACATCTTTTTCCAATTTAAAAAAAAAAAACTCTCAGTAAATTAAATGTGCACCTCAACAGAAATAAAGGTTACAAGAAACTAGCCCAAACTAACTCAGACTTAACGGTGAAAAGTTGAGAACTGGGCTTGGAGAGACAGCTCACTGGTTAAGAGCAGTGGCTACTCTTGGAGAGGATCTGGATTTGATTCCCAACATCCACAAGGCAGTTGACGGCTGTAACTCCAGAACAAGAGGATCTGAAGCCTTCTCTGGTCACCACACTGACTTCATGAACATGATACACAGACAAACACACAGGCAAAACCCTCAGACACATAAAATAAATATTGCTTTATAAACTGAAAGTTTTTCTCTGAAAGCAGCTTGCTTATAAACAGAACAAAGATACCCAACTCTTACCATTTTATTTAACATAGCAATTGGAGTTCTTGCCAAAGCTATTAATCAAGATAATAAAGAAAAGGCATATGTGTTAGTCCTTTTTGCTACTTTAATGTGTCTTAGTACTTTATAAAGGAAAGAGGTCTGTTTGATCACAGTTCTGGAGGTTCGCGAGCATGGCACTGACATTAACTCAATATGAAGAAGGCCTTGTATGGATGCCGCCAAATGATGGGTATGTGTGCCAGAGGAAGGGATCCATCCCATCAGAAAGACAAGAATTCGTAGAGGGGGAGGAACCTTCTTTTGAGAATGAACCCAGAATCCCACAAGAGCCACTTTAGCTCCTTCTGAAAGTGACTTTCAACAGCTTCCCACTATGTCCCTGCTCTTAACACTCATGTCACTTGAGCATGGCCACACTGAAGATTAATACACAAACTGTTGGAAGACAAGCCCATCCAAATTGGGTGGTAAATTAGTCTCTTTTTCAAATTATATATATACACACACACATTCAACCCAAACACTACAGAGAAAAAACATCAAAACTAATAAATAAGTAACAATAACATTTTGATCAAATAAAATTGCAAGACACAAGCTCAGTAATGTTAGTGTACCATCAACCATGAACTTTCTTAAGAATTCTTCTCATTTTTTATTATTTTTATTTGAAAAGTTTTACTTTTCATTTTATATACCAACCCTAGTTCTCCCTCCCTCTTCTTTTCTCACCCTCCCCCACCTTCTCTCTTCCCTTCCCCCATCCACTCCTCAGAGGGAGTAAGACCTTCTTTGGGGAGTCAACAAGGTCTAGCATACCAACTTGAGACAGAACCAAGCCCCTCTCCACTCCCTTTGCCCCGCATCAAGGCTGAGCCAGGTACCCTCCCACTGAAGGGAATTAGCTCCAAGAAGCTAGTTCATGCATGCACCTGGGCTAAGTACTGGTGTGACTGCAAGGAGCCCCCTAACAGTTCAAGCTACATAACTGTCACCCACTTTCAGAGTGTCTAGTTGGGTTCCATGCAGGTTTTCCAGCTGTCAGTCCATAGTCTGTGAGCTCCCACTAGCTTGGGCCAGCTGTCTCTGTGGTTTCCCCTCATGCTCTTGACCCCCCCCCCCCCACATTTGTTCTTATGATTTCTCCTCCCTCTCTTCAACTGAACTCCAATGTCTCAGCCCAGGGCGTGGCTGTGGGTCACTGCATCTGATTCCATCAGTTGCTTGATGTAGGTTCTATGATGACAATTAGGGTAGTCACTAATCTGATTAATGAATTAATCAGACGCCCTCTCCACTATTGCTAGGAGCCTTAGCTGAGGTCATCCTTATGGATTCCTGAGAACTTCTATAACACCAGGTTTCTCCCTAACCCCATCATGGTTCTCTCTATCAAGATAGCTCTTTCACGTTCTCCCCTTCTGTCCTTCCCCCTCCCCAACTGTGTCCTCTTGATCCCTCGTGTTCCCCTCCATTCTACCCCCTCCCAGTTTACCCAGGAGATGTTGACTATTTTTTTTTCTGGGGCCCTCCATTTGTATCCCTAAGCAATAGGGTCCTTTTTTTTTTTCTTTTTTCTTAGCTTCTCTGGGATTGTGGATTGTAGCTAGGTTATCCTTTGCTTTACAATTGCTATAACGAAAGTTTAGGAAGTATTTAACCAAGGAAACAAAACATCTAGAGATCAATATTATAAATTTGTAACAGAAATTAAAAACACAATAAACGGGAAAATCTGTGCTAATGGATTTAAGAAATTAATATGTCTAGGTTGTGAGCCTAGCCGTTAACAGCTGAGCCATCTCTCCAGCCCATAAGAAGACAAACATGATCTGCCCAGGAAGGGGAAATTGACATGACCTCCTAAAACCTTCATCCAGTGACTGGTGGAAGCAGATGCAGAGATGCAGAGCCAGTGCTCTAGGAGTCCTGTCGAGGAGACAGAGGAGCAGTAACGTGAGTCAAGACCAGGATGGAGGACACCCGCAGAAAAAGCTGACTCGAACTAGTCACTGACTCTGGACAGACAGCTAGGAAACCTGCATAGGACCAATACAGCCCCCCCAGAAGACAGGTGACAGTGAGTGGCTTGGGCAGTTTGTGGGGCCACTGGCAGTGGGACCAGGAGCAATCATTAATCAATGATCCGGCTTTTTGGAACCCATTTCCTATGAAGAGAAACCTTGCTCAGCCTAGACACAATGAGGAGGGCCTTGGTCCTGCCTTAATGTGGTGATGTGACAGAATTCGTTGACTCCTCATGGGAGGCCTTACCCTCTCTGAGGAGCAGATTGTGGGTGGGGTGAGGGGAAAGTGTGGGGAGCAGGAGGGGAAGGGGGAACTGGGATTAATGTGCAAAAACATAAAAACATAAACATAAAAAGTTATATGTTTATTTTTTTCCTAAGGGAGCTAACGGTTCAATGGAATTCCTGTCCAAAGGCCAACCATATCTTTCATATAAGTATAAAAAAACACCTACAATTCATGTGGATCCACGAAATGCTCTCTAAAATCAAAACAATCTTTAGGAAAAAGAATAGTTGAAACATCATAGCACCTGAGTATAAAATATACCACAGATCTATAGCTATAAAATATGCTTTTCTAATGTCACACAGAACACAGACATGAACCCACACATTTATAATGAGTTCAGTTTTGACAATAATACCAAAACTACAATGAAAATAGGAGAGTTTTCTTCAATAAATGATACTGAAAAACTCAATGTCACATTCAAAAGAATGAAATGAACCTTCACTTCATAATATGTACAAAAATCAAACAAGTATTTAAGGTAAGTTAATCAACTCAAAATAAGTATTTAAGCACAAGTTCTCATACTGTAAATATACTGGGAAAAACCTCCACGAGATTTGCCTGGCTTTGATGTTTTAGATGTGATCCCTAAATTACATGCAGGAATAGCAAAAACAGACAAGTGGGATTATTGAAGACCTCTGCATAGCAAAAAAGACAATCAGCACAGCAAAGATAAAATAGAGGAAATAGGTAGAACTTAAGCATCTGAAAAGCAGTTAATATCTGATATATATGTATATATCAAACAGCTCAAAGGAAGAAAAAAAATAACCCAATTAAAAATGAGCAAAAAAATGATTAAACACTTCTCAAAAGAAGATATGTAAGGAGTGAGCAGGTGTATCAAACAGTGTTCAACACTACTAACCTCAGGGAAATGCAAATTGAAACTATAAGATATCACCTCATACTTGTTTGGGTGACTATTGTCAAAAAGAAGAAAGAGAACACGTGTCTATGAATTGGTGGAAAAGGCGATCCTTGTGCACAGTTGGTTGGGAATATGAATTAGCGAAGCAGTTATGGAAAAGTGTGGATGCTCTCTGAAGAGATAAAAACAGAAGCGTGGCTAAGCAGTTCCACTTCTGACCATACATCTGGAGAACAGGAGACCGGTGCATCGGAGAGACATCTCTCTTCCCATACTCAGTGTAACAGGATGCACAAAAGCCAGGAGCGTTCACCAGTGGGCGGATGGGTGAAGTCTGTGTTACTGTGAACAGTGGAGCGCAGGGCAGCCTTTCAGAGAAAGGAAGCTCTGGGAATGGCACAGCGTGACTGAACTTCTAGGCCATTGCGTTAGGTAGATCAAGCTGGCACAGAGAGACAAACACCACATGATGTTGCTTATATGTGAAATCTAAATAAAAAATATCAAACTTATCTAAAGAGGTAATAAATGATTACCAGAGAGTGAAGATGAATAGGAAATGTTCGGCAAAGCAAATATGGAATTCAGGTAGACCAGAGATCTGCTGTACCCCATGGTGACTACAGCTAATAGCAGTTCATCCTATGTACATTATATAAAGAAAACTTGAGAAGAGAGTAGATGTCTCAGGGTCCTGGTCACAAAGAAAAGACTGAAGAGATATATGTGTTAGAAGCTTTATCATCTCCATTGTAATATATCCATATATATATATTTGAATATGCCATGTATGTGTCAGGCTGCCCCCTGCAAATAACTTGATTTGTCCACTAAACAATTTAAACAGATTTTTGTTGAAGATTTTAAATGTACGTGAAAGGTAAAGCTAAGTTTTACTTTTAAGAAAGCAGAATAGTGTCTTCATGAATTTCAGGCATGCAAACGTTCCTTAAACACAAGAAGCTCCATCTCTCTCTGCCCCTGCCCCCCCTCTCTTTCTCTCTCTCTCTCTCTCACACACACACACACGCACACACGTTTTCCGTGTTTGAGTTTCCACATTAATAAGTTGGAGAGAGTGTCAGCACGCCCCTCCCAAGGCTGCTGGAATGAGTGCATGAAACAATATGCACAAAGTGGTGGGAACAAAGTCAGACACTTAGGAAAGATACAAGAAATAGAACTTGTTGCCGTTGCTACCACTTCTGATGAAGTCTCTCCAGACAATGGATGATTATTACTTGGAGAAATAGATATAAGAAATCACAATAGAATCTAAAATATTGTCTTATTATGGTCTTAGGATCCAAGACACGGTTTGTGCAAGCCATCTTGCCTCATAAGCTTCTCATGAGTATTCAGATGGAGAAGAATCTAATAGGAAACATGAGCCTGGGGAGATGGCTCCATTAGAAAAGTGCTTGCAGTGTACGCATGCGTGAGGACTTGAATTTGGACCCCACTGCCATATAAAAAACCGAATGCAACTGGATGGGCTGGGGAGGCAGAGACAGGAAGATCCCTGGGGATCGTTAGCCAGCCAGTCTAGATGATTCGTAAGCTCCAGGTTCAGTGAAAGGCTGAATCTCAGAAAACAAGGTGAACAACAATAGGAGAAAATATTCAACACTGACCTTGGCGCGCGCGCGCACACACACACACACACACACACACACACACGCACTCGCGCGCGCAAGTTTGCACATTCCTATGTGTACACACATGAGCATGTACACACCCCCAACACACTCATAGAGCTTGAAAGCTTGTGCCTCAAGGAAAACTCCAACCATCAGTAAGGGCCTAACCAACAGACCCTCAAAATAGAATCAAGTGCATATGGCAATGGTCTCTTCTTCAAAAAGAAGGCATGAAGTAGGTCATGGAGAAAGAAGAAATTTGGTCTCAGCAGGGCACGAACACCTTAGTGGCCCTGTTTTGTTTTTTTTTTTTTCTGGAGATTCCTAACCCCTTCTCAACTCCTCCTCCTGGAAATTCCAATACATTGAAAGCAAGCTCTGTTCTTGTGTCTGTTTGGATATTTGCCAAGCTGAGTATTGAAAAGCGCTGTGAAAGTTAAGCTGCATGAAAAGGAATGATAATTCTGTCCTGCCTGGGAGGCTGCGGGTCAGAACCACCTTTATACACTGTGGTGTGTTTTGGCAGCCGCCTAATAACTTTTCTCCCCACCAGGCCTCTACCCCACATTACCACACCAGTGAGCTATTTATTCAGTTTAGCTAAGTTGCCTGAGGAACCATGCCAGAAACTGCTATTAGGAAGATAATCTTCCCAAAGAACTAGAGAATTCTAGTCTCTGATTTTTTTTTATTATTCTTAAAAAGAATTCTCACTTTGGCCTTTCTCATTGAAAGGAGATAAGGATGTAAAATCCCAAAGCGATTGCATCACTCAGGTGAGTGGAGGGAGTCCACTCGGGATCCACTGAAGGTCTCATGTTGGTCAGCTCCAAAGATTTGGGTTTGAGTTCAAAAGGGAAGGGGTAAGTGAGGAGTTGCCCGCTGAGGGTCTTTCAGTGACATCTCACACAGGAGTAACAGCTGTTTGGTGAATCTGAGCTCTGTTGCATCTTGGCGAGTGGACGTGGGCACCTTCTGAACTGGCGTGGGTGAGTCTGGGGACTACCGCCGCCTTAGGAGCCTTAGCCACCAACGCCTAGACTTTTAATTTTACCCATCTTCAAAAGCAAAAGCGAGTTAATAAAGGATTAAGCGTGGGGCGGGGGTCAGATTGGAGTTGAGATCACTCGCTTGCCAACAAGGATTGTTCTTAATTTCAATAATTTGATGAACATGCCCACGAGACTTTGGGATGCCAGAGACAATAAGTAGCCACGGGGGTGGGGGGAGGAGGGAGCTTTTCCCACCTGCACGGGCCATTGATGCTATGCCAGTTATAGTGACTCAGTTTCCCTCCATGCAAGCATCTTCTTTTTTCCTCTCCTGAAAAGAGAGTCTCATACTGCCATCTTATTCAGCTTCAACTCTTTATTTAAACTTATTTGAAAGTTCACTTGATATAATTTCACTCCAATCAACACATTTCCTTTGAAGTTTCGAATTAAGTTGATTTCCCCGAGGACGGCTGAGAAATGAGCTGGTCTTTGATGTCTTTAGGAACCACCACGACTCCTTGTTCGTAGATGGGTCAGAGTAAACAATATTGACCTCCCCTTTCTCTACAAGGCCTTGTTCTATCTGATAAGGGAGAATGGATGGAGAAACCGAGATAGATGGTGGTAAGACATGATCTTAAGGCAAAGAGACCTATATTTATTCTGAATCATGAAACTCTCAGAAAGCAACTGAATACCTGTTAGCCTTGGCTGCCTTGCCTGAAAAATTAATGGAGTAATAATCACAATAATGAAAAAGATGCCTGCCTCATATGGTTCTGTGAGGAACAAGTGAGATCATAGATCTGGGGCACTGAGGGAATGCTGTCCCTGTGTAGCCACCAGCTTAATATAGTTGTTCCTACATAGTGACTAACTCCTTGCAGGGCTGGATTGCAGAGGGAGGGGCACATTTGCATTTCCCAAGGGTAGAGTGCAGAGTGAGAGGAACAGGCCAGTTTAGTCCCAGATCGGGAGAGAGCGCACATCTCCTGGTTCTTCATCCCTTTCTTTGACGCGAAGCCAAAACCTCAGTGGAGCCAGCCTATCCTTTAGCTAATGGCAGCTCCAGTCCAAGTCCCTGACGGCCCAGTTCAACCGCTTCAGCTCTGAAACCAGATCACATTCCTCAGTTCCCTGTGGGCCAGTTTCTGCTGTTATTTTTCCCCAGGGAGCTTGTAAGATCTAGTTTTTTTCATACCTCCTGGGATGGAAAGAACACTGGCCCGTGCGATAGGAGGCCCAGACGCTAGGATCTCTCTCTCTAAAAGGCAGCACAGCAACATGACTAGAAGACAGGACTCAAGAGAGTGCCACGTGACCCATGTTGACCAGGTCATCCTGTGTATGGATGAAACGTCAAACTAATTATCCTTAGTGTAATGCTTCAGTCCCTCAGGAGCCCTGGCTGGGCTTTAACCTACGTATTTCCCCTAACTCAGAATGATTCCACTTGACCCCAAGTCTATCCGTACTCTTCATGTGGATATCCACTCCAGTTCTTAATGCAAATGAAAATAGTAAATCCTAATAATGATGATGATAGTAATAACTTCTTTGGAGTTGTCTACAGAGTACATTTCTTGGGATCGTTTGTAGAGTTTATGTGCCCAGAATAGCGCATGCTTGCCACCTAGCAATGCTGTGGGAATGTGGCCTTGATGATCTGATCACTTTTAATTTATAGATAAACATAGGAGTAATTATTACCATTGTAATATGAATTTGTCAACTCAAAAACATGGACTGAGCCGGGCGGTGGTGGCGCACGCCTTTAATCCCAGCACTTGGGAGGCAGAGGCAGGCAGATCTCTGTGAGTTTGAGACCAGCCTGGTCTACAAGAGCTAGTTCCAGGACAGGCTCCAAAGCTACAGAGAAACCCTGTCTCGAAAAACCAAAAAAAAAAACAAAAAAAAAAAAAAAAAAAAAAAAAACCATGGACTGTTTCTACTTAGATCATTTTCAGACTTTTAATTAGAATTTCAGTCAGGATAGACCATTACTACTGATGGAAACTTGGTGGACAGTAAGCCCTATTTATTCATTTGTTAGCCGAAGTTGACACATCTTCCTTTCTTGTCTTATAGTCTTAGTGGGTAGGGACCAGTCAGAGAGAATAATTTATGATTTGTGGTATCACTTGTGTTGTCCTGACAGCAGCATTGTAGTGAAAAGTTGACTCTCAAGTCCCTTCGTTCGTCAATTTTGGCCACTGTAGTAAAAAAAAAAAAAATCAAATCAAAAGAGCTTGATTAATTTGATGGGTATTTGATTTTATTGCTTTAATTTTTGTTTGTCTGCAATGAATGATACAGGGCATCACTACTCTGTTAACTTTTAAAGTTTTTATTTTTTCCCCATTGATAATCTATAAGATTCTTTTTTCTAACAAAAAAAATTGCTTTTCTTTGACATAAGGTTGAATAGCAAGACAATGATGTTTATGCTATGTATAAATCTCTTTCTGTCTCTGTCTAGCGAACAATTTTATACGCTCAGCCGTCTCTTTGCTATGGTTTCTGTTTATTTATCTTCAAATATGACGTAGTCTCCTGTAATCAGTCTGCTAAACAGCTGGATTCTCATCATGAAGCTGTGATGGTTTCTTCTGCCATGTATTAGACTCCAAAATACCTCTCTGGATCAGAGTTTAGGAGCCTGACTCTTGTCCCTCTAGTTATTTTGAGATTCAATTACTCACCGTGATATTTGTATCTAATATCAAGGTGCTTTTTATTACTATCGCCTTGTAATAATTCTCCCCAAGTGAGAATTCTCTCCTCTCACTTTCTGCAATTGACTTAGCTGCTCATTTCTCTCTTCTCCACAGATGTCTTAGAATACACTTATCACAACTCTCAAAGAGCCTTGCTAGAGTCCGATTTAGCCTCTTGTAGCTTATGGATAAACATGGAAATCACAGCAAGCATTCATGACATGATGTCACTCACTCAATGCACAGAGTATTTCCTCTTAGGTCACGGTCATGCTTCTTTAAATTAGAATTTTAGTGTCCTTGGTCAAATAATTTCTAGGCACTCTGTAATCTCTGTTGCTCCTGTACTCATACCTAGGTTTGGGGAAGGTCTTGCTGCTAGCTTTGTCCTGGCCAAGGATTGTGCTAGGTAGCTTTAACTAAGTCTTTCACTGCTTCTGAGTATCAGGTTCCTCATCCATTCAAAGACTAGAATGAAGCTGGAGGTCTCTGTAGTAGCACAGGTAACAATGACAATGACTAACTCCGACTGAGATGTCACAACCTGTCAGCCTTGTGCTGAACATGCTCACAGCAGTTACTTCCCCTGAGAGGAAGGCACCCCTCTGACGGAGCTTAACATGTCCACTCCACAGCAAGCCATAAATACATGATTGTAATTGACCTGCTTAGCAGTGAAGAAATATAAGCCTGGTGGTGAGATCATTTCCCCAGGCTCACACAGCGAGTGTGTGGCTAGGACGGAGGTGTATGAAACATTTGAACAAAATTTATCTGAAGCAACGTCACCCCTGGAGTCTCTGAGGATTTGTTAGAGGTGCTGGTTGTCTTGTTTGTGGTAGCTCATGGCTGACTCCTGAACACCACAAGGCATGAGCAACGTCCAGAGCCCCACAGTGTTCATGGCTGCCGGAGTTATCCTTAGCTTGGACCATATCCGTTCACTGTTGTAGAACACTTCTTTCCAAGAAGCCTGCTGGCTGATAGTGGAGTCAGATAACAGCCTGGGAAGACAGCCCACATTCACAGGACAGGAAGTGGGTGCCAGCCAACCAGCTGGGTGAGAACCAGAGGTTCTCCCAAACAGCACATGGATGAGGGGACCGTGGAAAACATATCTCTCCTCTTCCGGCAGCTAAGGGAGGCGTAATTGAACAGGTTCAGGCCAGAGCACTGTGAAAATTTCAGGTGGGCTTTCCTGTTTCCAAGGGCCCTGCAAGTGACAGTCATGTAACTCAAATGAGCTGCCCTAAAGACAGAAATGTAAATAGCTTAAACAACTAGTGGAGTAGAGATGGTCTGAATTAATTGAATTCAGGTTTTAGAGTTATCCCCCAGTCCCTCTCCTTTCTCCCCTCGCCCTCTTATTTATTTATTACGAGACAATGTTTCATGCAGCTCAGACTGACCTTACATTTGGTGTGGATAACCAGCAAGGATGGCCAGGAGCATCCGTCCTTCTGCTCCACCTTGTGAGTGCTAGGATTCTATGTGTGCACTACTCAGGGCGGTGCTGGGGACTGGATCCAAGACCCCTGCACACGAGGCGGATGCTCTAGCAAATATCACCCCCCCCAACTGTTCCTCTTTCCGTTTTCAAGCTCTTTTCTCTGAAGAAGTAAAAACATAACTCTCGGTAGCTCCCTTCATTTATCGGAACAGAGCCTCATGTCCACCGCCCATATCAGTTCCATAAAAGATTCGGATCGGTCCTTCTTGTGTCAGGGGTCAACTCTCAGGCAACTCTAGCTGCCATGTGACTGGCAGCCTTGTAGAACATAAAAAAGCATTTCCCAAAGGAAATGGTGTCAAGCCTCAGAGTGAACAAAGCAAGTGGTGGCTATTCACTGTCCTTCCAAGGCTGTGTCCACAGAGCCGGTAGAGCAGGTGGGTCTGTCCCTAGGACCCTTGTATCATTTCTCATCATCGCTACCTCCAATCTGCCCTCCATAACACATGCAGATGTCAGATTGGAGCAATCTGACAACATGTTTTTCCTTCATGTCTCTGGACCTCCTTTTCTTTTAGAGTAAGGTCAGTCTGTTCCTAGGACTTTCTCTGGTCATCCCAAGAAAACGAAATAAGCTTTATCCTCCTTTGTTGCACCGTGATTGTTTTTCAAAGTAGGTCATATTGGTCTCCGAGCTAGAGTTGAGGCTATTGAGAGCAGGAATTAATTCTTGTTGTATTGGTCTTTTGTGTGAGGACATGTGACGCTATGGTCCATAGTTTGTTTAGTCAGTATCTGCACACTGCCTTCCATCCTCTGAACCATGACTTGGAGTTCTGTGCACACGGCTAAATGTTGACTTTGTCCATGCAGTCAGTGGTGAGCAGATGACGCATTGTTGGCTTCTGAGAGATCACCAGGCTTGTGCCCAGGGTGAGGTGCAGCATGCAAAACAGCTTTGCTGTCTTGTTAACAGAATCATGGGGCTACTTCTACTCCCTTCCTATTACTGTGTGCTCTTAATATTTGACAGTAAAGCAATCAGCCATATGTCAACAAGAGGAAAATGTCAATTGTCACATTGACTGCCTTGATAGAACGCAGGCACTGAAACCCAGACCTGCAACCTCCTGCCTCCATGTTTCCCCTCCAGAGAAAGAGCCCGGACCGTACAATACTCCCAGAGTTGCAAAAGACACCATGGAATGAAGACCTCAACCTGATGGCAGGGGTGGAGAAGTTGTGTGCATTCCTAGAAGACACATGAGGGATGTTAGCCATTGAAGAACGAGTGTGTGAAGGAGTTTGCTTTAACAGCAACCCCCAAGGTGTTTATATATGCTTATTGACTTGAGTGTATCTAATAATATAACCGTGAAATGTTCCTATTGGCTCAGGTCACTGTGTGAAGCTCATTGTGGTACAAAGGATGCTTGAGAAACTTTGGGGACTTCGACTTAAGAAGTAAACTAATAAGGTTAGAGGGAAATAGTGAAGGAAGTTGGGGAAATGAAGGGAAGATCTGAGTTAGATATGATCAAAATAGAGTGGATCTACATGTTTGAGATAGTAAAAAATAAGCAAAACATATTCTAAAAGTAATGAATAAACACCGGGGACAGATTTATGTTTGCTAAGTAAAATGGGGTCACCAGGAGGACAGTAGTTGATCCTCATCTTTCTTTTTAAAAGTAGAAACTTCCTCTACCCGAAGGAACCCCCACTGATTCTCCTTTTCACACACTATGGGCCAGGATTTTCATGATTCTAGCTATCAGCTTCAGGGAAGTGTGAGTTTCTCCTGTCCTTGTTTTCACTTAAGGCTTGCTGGCTTCTTCTGCTCCTTGCCCAATCTACATCTCTTAGAACAGCCACTGTTTCACCTTCCTCAGGTCCCCCCAGATCCAAATACTTCCTGAAAACACTGTTTTTTGATTTAAAAAAAATGCACTGGAGCCAGGCATGGTGGCACACACCTTTACTCCCAGCACGCAGGAGGCCGAGCCAGGCCAGCCTGGGGTACACAGTGAGACTGTCTCAAAAGGAGTAACAGTAACAAATGTTTCAGGCTGAAAACTTTCTGAATCCCAGTTGCAGCATGCCCTGCAAGATCGCTCAGTATACTGTGTTCACTTCCCTTACCTGCAAAGAGGGTTTCTGCAATCTCTGAGGCTCACGGTGAAGGTTAAACAAAGTAACACAAGCGTAGTAAGATCTCAACTCGGTATTTACTGGCTATCACTAGCCTAGCTGCTGGAAGATACTTAGTAAAATAAACTACAGGCTTTTGTGGGTAGAGTCATTAAAGATGTTACAAGGTTACAATGTTAAATTAAATGTTCAATGTTACAATGTTAAATTAAAGATGCTACAATGCATCTGTCATGTGAAAGGAACCAGCCTCGCCCAGAGGTGGGGAGGGGGTAGCATCTAAGTCAGTGGTCAATAAATGTTTGTTGAGTTCATCATTGAAGCCTGGATTCTCCTAGTTCTTCCACATTCCAGAACAGGATGACATCTGAATCAGACCGGAGTTCAGTTCAGGAGATAGTTGTGACAGAAAGACACAAGAAGGCTCGCCACTGTGGAGTGAGGATGGCACTTTCCCCACCGCGCACTAACTGCTGTTTCCTGTAGTTCTCAACACCACCCTGGTGGTTATGGACAGAGTCTATGTCTTTAGGGGATTAGATACTTGTTCAAGGTAACCTGGGCATCAAGTGACTGTATAGTCTCTACTCGGTCATTGCTTAGTCCCTACTGTGTGACAGCCACAGTTGAGGACACAGAAATTTGGCAGCCTGGGGTTGGCAGACTCCTTTTTAGGAATCAGATAAAACTTTTTCTTGTCCAGATTTTTCTCCTGTAGTGTTGTGCTGAAATCTTTTCTGGGTCAAACCTGAAAGACAAAGGAGGAGGAGAAGGGATGAGGAGGAGAAAGAGAAGGAGGGAGAGGAGATGAGGAGGAAAATGGAGAAGAAGGAGGATGTGACAAGTTCTGTATATAACATCTTGGGATTCCGTCTGTGACATTTGCATTATGACTGTGGGATGGGAGGACCACTCACTGTGTGGGCTCATGGGCGAGTTAAACCCAGGTCAGGAGTCCTGAGGGCCAGTGCAGAATTGGGAGAAGTTGGAGTGGTGCACGGGCACTAGGATCAGCCTGGCCAGACTGGAGTTCTGCTTCTGTGACTTACAAGTCAGATCAAGTCACTTATACACGACAGATTTTTGTTCTGGCGTATGTTGTATGTGATAAGAAAGTAAGTTATTCACAGCAACAGTGACTCTAGAAGGCATTGTGCTGAGTGAAAGAAGCCAGGGCAAAAGTCCACACTGGCCAGAGAATACCACCCAGTTGGCAGAGTGCTTACTGAGCAGCACAAAGCCCTGGCTTCTGCCCCCAGCCCTGCATAAAGTGAGAGCAGTGGTACACACCTGTGATCCTCGCACCTGGGAGGTAGGCATAAGGAGGATCAGAAGCCATCGTCATCCTCAGATTCATAGAAAATTCAAGGCGAGTTTGGGCTACAAGTGACTCTACCTCAACAACAACAACAAAACCATGAAAACCAAGTTGGTCTGAGAGTGGCAGAGACAGTTGAGGGGTAGAAGGAAGCTTTGGGGTGATGGAATTAGTCTTTATTTTGGTTGTGATGTGGTTAAATGACTGTGAATATTTGTTCAAATGTAAATTATATTTTAATAAAAGTGAATTTAAAATAAGCAATTCGCAGACTTTTATCACCATTTGATTAAATAATGCCAGTACTAGGAAAGCAGTTGGTAGGGAATAAGCCCTTTCTGCACATTGCCCTAGTCACCACCAGCTCACTCAATTACCTGCTTCTGGAAACCCACAAGAATCTTCAAAATGCTGAATGAGAACCCTGAAAATCCCTTATGAATTCCTAAGCAAGAGCACCCCAGGGAGCACTCAGCGAAGATGATGTCTTCTTTCCATTAGGCTAAAATCACTGCCTTCTGGTTGTCATAGAGCAGAGCAGAGTGGTGAGTAAGATGGTAATTTGGAGTCTGTCTTGCTCTGAGAACATAAGTATTTACTTAAAATTTAAAAACACATTAGCTAGTCTCCTGTCCTCATTCCCAGCCTCCGTCCAAAGTTGTATGGCTTCTGTGGTTTGAGGAATTTCTGAAGTTGTTCCTGTCTCAAACTCTGACCATATTAGCCACCCAAAGCTTGGAAATCTAAAGTCTGGCCGCTTAAGTCACTGGAAGCTTGGAAATTTCACTAAGAAAGAGAAGGACCGCGGGTTTGGATCTTGTTCACTGCTATGAACCATCACCTCCAGACTTCTCTCAAGGCTGCTCTTGAGGTCTGATGTTGACCTGGCCAAGGAGCTCGCATCTCTGCTCTAGTTTCCTTGTCAGAGAATGGAAAGAAAGAAACTTGGGATTCTAGAAAGCATTTTGAAAAATCTGAATCTATACGTGTATGTTCCTCCCTCCTCCTCCTCCCTCACCGTGTGTGTGTGTGTTCCTGGGTCTCCAGGTCTCAGTGTGTGAGTGTGGGCACATGCATGCCACCACACATGTAAGGACCGTCTTACGTGTCAGGCCTATCTTCCACCTTGTGTGAGGCAGTGTCTCTTGCAGCTGTATATGGCAGGCTAGCTGGCCCATGAGCTTCAGAAGATTCTCCAGCCTCTGTCTCCCAGCTTGCCACAAATGTACTGGAACTAGACTCCTGGTGTGGTACATGGCTTTAAGTGGGTTCTGGGACTCAAACCCAGGTTCTCACCGTTGCTCGTCAGGGGCTTAGTCCCCTGGGCATTCTTCTCAGCTCTAGAGCTCTTCAGAAGCCCATTCCTAGACTCCTAGAGCCCATAGACTAAAGGAGATGTGCTCTGGCTTAGCTGTCATCGCTACCGTCGGTACTGGGAGTTTCCCCAGCTGTACAGTGCATACAGGAGCACTGGCTGTTTGTGAAGAACAAATAAAATATCCAAAAGTACTTAATATCAGTTTTGACCCAGTAAGTTGTTCTCCCCCCTTTTCACCTTCTTTGTGTGTAAAGAGTTATAATGTAATTTTAATAGCTCATGTTTTTCTTACCTATGTGTGTGCCGAGGTGAGGTGTCTGGTGAGGTGCTTGTTATTCATCAGAAAATTGTTTTGCAATGGTGACAAAGCCCAAAGAGCACAGCTTGCTGAAATGAGTCTCTTGATTCTTAAAATCTAAGTCATCTCCTAAAAATTTCTTCATTCCTGTCATTCATTTCATTCATTGATTTACTTGCAATTTCTGACCTGCTCTATGTGCTTAGCACAGTACTAGACAGGGATGATACGGACAGAAGCCAGATACTATCGTCAAGCTCAAAGGCTTCTGGGTAAAAAGAGAGGAGACACAGAGGCCAGCCAGGTCAGGGGTTTGTATAGGCCACACTGAGGGACAAAAAAAGGTTGCACTGGGTTCTTGCATGGCAGAGACAAGAAAGGCTGTCCTGGGAAGTGGGGGCATGGAGGCCAGACAGGTCCTAGAAGGTGAGCAGGTGCCTATCTGAGAGGTGGGAAAAGGGGAGCCGGACAGAAGGAGGAGCTACTAATATTAAATGGCACAATAGGCCACTATGATTAACAGCAACTGTGTATTTCCAAACAGCCACTAGAGAGGAGTTAGAGTGTTCCTAACAAAGAAGCGATGAACGTCTGAGATGAGGGATCTGCCAATTACCCTGCCCTTGTCATTACGCATTGCATGCGTATATTGAGATGTCACCCTGCACCCATAAATATACTCAATTATTATGTGTCAAAAATTGAAAATCTATTAAAAAAAAAACAAAGAGAGGGTGGGCAGAGGAAACCACACACCAAGGCCTGCATATTTGTGATGGTCCTGTATAACTTAGAAAGTACATCCAGGTCGCTGGGGTCAGAGCGAATGACCTAGATGGGAAATCTTTAAGCAAACACTGACCTGCATCAGTGCTGCACAACTGTTGGTGGCAACAGAATAGATGTCAATCAAGTCCCAGCTCTCCTGTCAGTCATTTGTGCTGGCAGGTCATAGTTCTTTGTCCTTAATGGTCTGGCCATGGTTCTTCAGACCAGTCCAGGGACTCAGTCAGGATTGTCTCAGTTTCTTTCTACAACAGGCACTAGGTCGAAGCACACGGGAGAAAGCATTGTTTTGAATGCCAAGATCTTCTCTGGGTTTTTTCTCAGAAATGGAGCCAGATTTTATAATATCTACAATCTCATGGCTCAGGTAGAGGATAAAGAAATGAGCTGGTCTTGTGATGATGACCCACAGTTTTCCGACAGGATGAGGTGAATTGTCAATGAGGAAAACAAGAATGACCAGATACCTAAACATCTAGATGCTTTTCTGTTGACCTCCTAAAATCCATTGTACAGCCGGAACTCTCTGATTCCAAGCCTACACCTCTCCTTTAGACCGCATTTCTTCTCCATCATCCTTAGGTACATTCTAGAACTTTCTTCCAACAGCAGAAAAAAAACAGGAAAGAACGAGAAGAGAGTGGTCTTTGTCCCTGCTCACAACTCTGGGAGGCCACTGACAACACAAACACGTGCCCCATGTCCAGGCACAGACTGGGAAAAGCCTGTGGTTTGGACCTAAGTTAAAGGGTTCTATTAAACTGCTCTGGCAACCTGCAACATGGGGAAAAGCACTCAGACAGTTTGGCTCTTAATCTGGACTGGAAAGAAGGAGAAATGTGTGAACACACAGATGAGCAAAGCTTCGGAACAAAGGTAGGCAGGATAAAGAGGGCAAAGAAATGCTTCCCCTTCTGCCCATTGAGAGTGGGTGAGCTTGCTCCCATTTTGTTAATCTGTTTTCCCCCTTCAATGTCTGTAAGTCTTTCGCCTTTGTTCTATTTCTTTCTCTGTTCCTTTCTTTCTGCTTCCCCCCAGCTCTCAGTTTCTCTCCCTGGTTTTCTTGCTCTTTCAGTGCTTCTCTTAAAGTTCACATTAAAATACCAGCTTTAATCCCCACCACGACATTGCTCAACTTGTGGTATTGGCCCTGTGCCACCATTAGCTGTGCAGCGAGCTTTTACGTGGCCAAGGAACATCTTGTACAATGCCACTTTTTATCAAAACCAAATAGCATAACAATGCATACAGGGCCCCGTTCACAGCAGCCTCATAGGATTTCACTGCGATAAACACAGTGAAGCTGCTCTAAAAACTTGTCTCTGTTTGAAAATAAGCCACCCCAGTGCCTCTGTCTGCCCCCCCCCCCCGTCAGGTTCCTGTCTGAAGTCCCCACTCCACTTGCTGGCCTCCCCACCCTTGTCATCAAGTGCTTCCTTTGGCCTCCGACCGTTCAGGTTTCACCAGTCTGGTGACCCATGAGGACAGGGTTGCACCACACTGGGGTGGAGCTGGAGGGGAGGGAGGGAGAAGCTGGCTTCGAAAGCCCCATGGAGGCTGGCTTTGACTCCCCTACCATCATGGTCCCCATTATCCTACCTAAGCAGGTGAGTATTTGCGCTGTATGGATCAAGATAAGGAAGAGAGGAGGGGTCTCCACTGAGCCGAGCAGGCCTAGCACCCTGGTTCAAGAATGCCTGCGTCTACTCACTTGCTGAGAACTTAGAGGCTTCCCAGGACCCTCCAAGGAGAAGTGGAGGGAAAATATAGCCCTGATTAGAGAGACCAGGATCGATGGTTCCAGCTAGGTTGGCATGGCCTTGGAGGTCAAGAGGCATTCTCAAAGAATAGCTTTTGCTCCCCAATTCCCTATAAACAAGGGGATCTTTAGATGATGCTGGCTTTAATCCCCAAGAGGAGTCACAGAGCTTCCAATAGAAAGGGTTCATTTATGCTGGGAACGAGGTCTTCAGTGCTGGCTAAGTAGGAGAAAGGACTGAAAAGGAAAGACCACACTGTTCTCCTACAACATGGACTCGAGATCAAACTGCCCCCCAACCTGCCTTGCTCCTGGATATCACTCGTTCATTCAAGAAACATATTTTGTAAAACAAAACAATTCTTAGGCTCTCAGCGAAAATTTATGCATGATGAAGGCCCTGCTATCACATCCAGAGATGAAACATACAACAAATAAATAAAACAAGATAAATGCACAAACCCACCAGTGACAAGTATTAGGAAGACCTTTTGTTTTGTTACTTTTATGAAAAGATTTATTTTTGTGTGAATGTGTGTGGGTGCCTGTGGAAGCCAGAAGACTGACCGATCCCTTAAAACTGGATTTCCAGGTGACTATGAGTTATTATGAACTGAATCAAGGTCTCCATCAAGGGCTTTTAACTGTTGAGCCATTTCTCCAGCTCTGGTTTTGCTACTTTTACATACCATATAGGAGAAAGACGAGAAAGGGGATGTGTGGCTGCCTTAACTAAGGGTGATAGGATGGCTTCTCGGCAGACATGTTGTAGACCTGAGGTCTGTTCAAGTGGGAGGAGTGGGCAAGCTCATTCTTAACTCCTCTCTGGCAGAAGGCCTGGCCTGGTAGAGAACTTTAAAGAAGGTTCCTTGAGGCTGGAGTGGAATGACAAGGAATAAAGGGCTCTCCGTGAGGCCAGACCCTCTCCACCCCACCCCTTCAATCCCAAGGCCATGGCCCTCTGTACATCAGATGGGTGGCTGGGGAGGTTCAGTTCTGGGCTGTCTGGCACTGTTTTGGGGGAGTCAGTGGTTTCTGCTATGCAGAGGGGCCTCCTGTTCCTCACTGTCACCCAAGACATGCCTGGCCCACCACTGTTCTGTCCGAGTACCAAGAGATTAGCGAGCAGTTTCTCTGGGTGTCAGCCACTGGGCGTGAGACGCTAACTCTTAATTCCTCACCATTACCACATGGGGATCAGATTGCCGCCAAGGATCGCAAAGGCCTCGCTTCTCTCTGGGGTTTTGTCAATCAGAGAAGGATTTCTTCTCCCCACTTTGGTTTTCAGGCTTGATGTTAGCTGAAACTCCAGTTTAGCTAACACAAGCCAAATGGGAGAGAGAATGGCAAAGGTTTAGAATGGCCCAGAGAGCCTCCGTGAGAGAGTTTCAGGGAAGGGGCTATTACGGTGGGGGTAGGAGGGTAAGCGATGGGAGCAGTTGCGAGCACACGCTCCGAACAACAGCTGTCTCTGTTTATATCTCAGCTTGCTAGCTGTGTGACTGTGGGCCTGTTCACTGACATCTCTGGGCTTTGATTCCTCATCTGTAAAATGTGGGAAAGACTTGTGGCTATTTTTAGTGCTGTGATGATCAAAGGTGCTAATGCACTGGAAGGGATCCAAACAAAGTCTGATGCCATGTAAGGGACCCGTGCCTGTTCACCTTTGCCACCAAGAGATTCTCTACGGAGTAGATGTGGTCCTGGGCATGCGTTCACGGTGCCCTGGTTCTGCAGGCAGGGCAGGGGACAATGAGCTGAAACTGTCAAGTCAGGGCCATGAGTTCCTCTTAGCTTATTCTCTTTTTAATATCATACAGCACCCAAACTATTCACCTCCCAAAGAATGGCCTTTGCTTTGAGGAATGAATGAATAAAAAATGTGGATGATGTTTTATATATCCATCCTTCTCACTAGAGAGGAAAGACAGAGGCCATGATGGAGAAAGAGGAAGGTATCTCCTGTGTGGTTGATTGCGCAGAATCTTGCATCTTGTAAAGAGCCGCTAACTCGCTCTCGAACCCATGAGATCCAAGGAGAGTCTGGGGCTAAAATATATGTCACTCCTGGGCTGTGCCATCAAATTCAAAACAAACAAATGGACTAAAACCAATTGACCTCTTAATTCAAATGAAATTCACTGGGAGAACCCAACACATAGAGTAGACATCCACAAACAACCCCCAGCCACCCTTTTTCTCTTACGATTGATTGCTCCTGAAACAACAGGAGAGAACAAGATTCAAAGTAAAGAAACGAACAATGACTTATCCATTGGGCCCCTAAGAGAACTCTCCATCACTTATTTTTTCAGTTGCATATTTCCTAGAAGTTTAATCAATTTAATTAAAATAACATCAAGTACCTAGTTTTGAATTTATAATGCCACCAACAAAAATGGAATCCCTGCAAGACTTTTTCCTTGGTATAACTTGCTGCCCCAAAGGGCTGTAGCCTTCAACTTTAATCCCCTTGATACTGAGTTCTTTATCTTTGAACGATGCACTTCTCCTGCTGAAGTTGGCTACTTACATCTCGATGCTTGTCTTGACTTTCTCAGTGGATGGGAAGGATTAGCCTCTCGCTATTACCACTTGGACTCTTCCTGGATCCTCCCACAAAGCACACACTTTTCCATTCACTCACACATAACTGTATTAGTTTTGCTAATTCAATATTTACTGTTTACAAGATAATATATATGAAAATATTGGCCACGGATGAGCCAAGTAACACGCCATGACTGTGTTTCCTTTGTTATACATTTACTCTGTTGTTAACAGTTGTGTTCTATTTCCTTTGCCTGGCTTTGTGTACTCAATATTAATTCACCCCCTAGATTCTCCCTCAGGGATATGATCTCTGGTAAAGACAAACCCATAATGAAGCCAAAGACGTCCATGGCATCCCTCTTCCTCCTTCATTGTAGCCGGTTCTTCTGGCAGTCTGTCCTACTGCTATTCCTCTGGACTGTTAACCCATACTAAAGCCCCCAAGTCCTGCTTCTGAGTTAGGTCCCATGGATCCCTGTATTTCAGTAATCTACATCTTCTGGCCTTTTTTGAGAGCTTACATACTTCAGGTATTTTTATTATAAGCTCACACTTGATAGGTGACTTGGTGCATCCAACTTCTTTACCATAAACACAGCCCTTGTTAGGCTCACACCCTTTGGCCTTTGTCTATTCAAGAGTTGGAGAATAGGCATCCATTTAACCTTACCCATGAAGCACGGCCAAGCACCTCTCTTGTGCAAGGACTCAGAAGACACAAGCTTCACTCTGGTGCACAACACACAACCCTCCGTGAGATAAGATAGTATTCTTTAGGGCCCTCTGATTCTGCCATGCAACACTCTCAGCAGGCTGCACTGTGTGCCACGGACTGTGCTCAGTCCTGGGACTCGTTGTATTGGGGATAATTAATGCATATATATTTATTTTGACAGGTTCACATGGAGCCTTCAGGCCATATGACAACACTGGCACTTTTCTTTCAGCTTCTCCTCTCAAATAGGTCAGCTTCCCTTACTTTAATCAGCAGAAGCCAAACTCAATACAGGAGCCTGCCAAGAAAAGGGCGGAACAATGAACACCGTACTCCGCAGGTGTCACCAGGCAGACAGCATAAAGATCTATTGTTAGAGTTGAGGGGCTTGGAGCGGTCAGGCAAAGCTCGGTGTCACCTTCTCGAGCAGAGACTATGCCAGAACCTCCATCCCCTGCTTCAAGAAATCCGTGAAGGAGCTTCTGGAAAAGGGCCCATTCTTCTTTTGTGAGCTCAGCTGGAGGGAATCTCAGAAAACAGCACAGAAAGCAGTGACAGCCCCAGTAAACATAGCCATAATTAGTGCTGCTACAGACTCCAGAAGGGAAATAGCCCCAAAATATAGGTACCAAGAGCACAGCTCTGTGCAAGATACTCGGTGACAGCAAAACCTAACACCTTAGGTTTGCTTCCCAGGGATAATTTTCATTATTACTCTGTGAAGTTGCAAGAAAGGAGTCTAACCCAAAAGTTGGGTTGACTGATCAAAAATCACATCGCCCTTCTGACTCTTCAACTCTGCCACAAGTACCTAACAAAAGATGTGGACTATTATTGTTTGAAATTATGACATAATGGAAGAACTGAGAACAAGAGTGATCGTAAAGGAATTTCCCGGAATAGTGCTATGTCATTGCAAAGTGAAAATTGTCTGGATATCTTCTTGTTTAAAAATTGGGACTGTGGAATTCCTCATTCTGTGGAATACCACACAGTATGTGATGCGTGATTATGTGATAGAAACACATTCGCAGAAAGATGCTCATAATATGTTACGTATTGTGTTTGTACATATGTATATACACACGTTCAAGGAAAGATCTGATCGGGAAACTCAAGGAATGAGATGGCAGCATAACAACTGTTGGCCTATTTATTCACTTATTCGTCAGTGTTTTCTGTAATCATCTCACTCTGTTTTGGTAATGATAAAAGATGATGTAAGGCATTTGAATACTTGAGTAAAGCAGAAAAAAAGGCTTCCGCGAGCCAAGAATTAATCTGCAAAGAGTCTTCACCAAGGCTCTTGGCTTCCTGGGAAGGAGCTCCTTCTTGGCACTCCTGACCCCATCAACTCACGGTCTGGGACTCTCTGAAGCACAGGCTTGAGCGGACGTGACTGTAGGTGGCTTAGAGATTAAGTCTTGGCTGTAGCCACAAGGGTCCCAGCCGCCCACATGGTATTGGTGAGTCAGAGCTTGCTCTGGGCTTGCAAGAAGCATTCTAGCATCAAGTCAAGAGGTCACGGGGAGGTCATCTATCCTCAGAAGCCCTTTCAAAAATGCTAATCCTTCAGAAGCAGGCCCTTCGCTGGAAACTCTGGGCTGGAAACTTGTTAGGCCTTGGGTTGCATCTTCCCTGCTTCCCGGGCAACTCACAGTTTAGGAAATATGCCGGCATCCCTGCAGTGTGCCACCATCTCCCAAAACTGCCACTTCTCTCAGATTCTCACTTCATGGTGTCACCCCTGCAGGCGAGGTGTTCAGCAGGCTCAACCTTAAGTGTAGGCTCAACCTTAAGTCTCATTTTCAAGGGGAAATATTGGGCTTGTTTTGCCCAGCATCTCACGTGAAAGACTAGGGATGGAATTCAACCCTGGTCTATAACATTCAGAACTCATTTTGTAACGTGTGTGCAAGGCTGCTTTTCAAGTCCTCTGTCTAAATCCCACTTGCTTGCATCAACCATAGGCTGCCACCCCTAATATCCTCAGTTGTATCAGGAACTGTATTTTTTCTTCTTTTGGGGTTCAGTAAGTATCCAGCAGTGAACTGGATTATCTCTTTTTCATATACCTCATTTTTCTATCTCAGATATTGTAGGAAAACAAAAGGCAGAAAATGACTTTATCAGAGATGAGCTAAACTATGTAACCATGACCACCTCAAAATCTGAGCTACTGAAGCAAAAAGCTTCGTTCTCTGTGTACGTGTACACCTCGGACCAGCTGCCAGGCTTTGCTGAGCATAATCCCAATGGTATGCAAGCTGTCAGACCAGTACCATCTTGAACATTGCCAGGTAGCATGCTGAGGAGAGAGGAGGAGAGAGACAGAGACAAAGGGGGAGAGAGAGAGAACAAATTTATTAGGAGTTCCTGGCCAAAGTAAGTGATGCAGCCTCTCTGATCTTTGAGTGGGCAGGGACAATACAGTCTTCTTCTGTGCTTTCATGGAATAAAAACCCAGGTATCTGGGAAGTGCTCCAATTCCTTTGCCAACTTGATTGTATCCATCCAAAAAAGATGCTGAGCTAAAATGCTTACTCAAAGTAGAGATGACTGAATGAAATACCATGGAATTCAAGGCTGTTTGAAGCTCTGGGGAAAATATACTAATACCTAAAAATAACTAGTCTGAGAAGCATCCACATTCTTGAGCAACCACAGTGAGCAAAATGGCACAAATGCCCTCATAAAACTATGGTACCCCCATAGAGCTATTGCCTTCCTATTGCTGTTGTAGCCAACTATCATTGATGTAATGGCTTAAAACAACATAAACTTATCCATTTATAGGCTGTGGGTTGAAATTCAAGCCCTAAAATCAGAATGTTGGCACACTGGTCTCCTGTGTGGAGACACAAGAGTCCAGCTCCTTCAGGGTGTTGGTAGACTGTTTCCTGTAGTCATGGGGCTACGGTCCTGGTTCTTGCTGGATGGTAACTGATGCTGACCACAAATTTCAGTAGGTCACTTTCCCTTGCTGGTGACCCTCCACCATCTTTCAGAGCCAACAGTGCCAGTGACAGGTGAGGGTCTTCTCGCACCGTGTCTCTGACCTACTCTTCTTTCTCTTCCATATTCAAAGTCTCAGTGATTAGATTAGGACCAGCTGGATAGCCCAAGATGCTTTCAGCTCTGAGTCTTCATGGTAATCACATCTACAGAGTCCTTTGTACCAACATGAGGTAACAAAATCACGGATCACAGGAATTGGGGATATAAGTATATCTTTGAGGGGAGGGACCAATATCTTACTTTGTTACAAAAGCATACAAATGCAGTATGCATGCATACATCATATAACTGCTTATTTATTTATTTTTACAGTTCACTGTGACAGAGTCTAGATGAGAATAAATATTAGTTCCAGATGGGAAGTTCAGGGAAGCATCAGCTGGGCCTGAAGGATGGATGACTGAGGTAAAGACGGGGAGTCAGCTTCTAAGCTGGTACGTGCAGGAGAGTGCGTTCACATCTGGTGCACCCGTGGTGGGTGAATGGAGCTGTGGGGCATGAGATAAGATGGGAAGCTGAGGTGTCTCTGACCAGGGAAGTCTGGCAAGGCTACTACTAACCAAGAGGGCAGAGCTGTGGAATCATACCGAGATGGGTTGAGTCGAAGCTCTGTGACTATGCTGTCGACTCATGGACAAGGCACCATCTTCTCCAAGTTGGACTGCCTCGCCTGAGATGAGAGACCACCGGTAGTTACACCCATCTCATAGGCTTGATTGAAATAATGTCTGAAGGGCTTAAAATCGAGAGGAGGCGCTGCTGTTGTTATTACCAGCCAAGCCCCTGCTCTGTGGCTGGATCTCTTGCACTGAGGAGAGAGCATGGGAGGATGAGACAAGGTACAACAGAGCACTAGCCTACTCTCTTCTCTCCACTACCAAGCTCATGGATTCCTTGTTCCCACTCGCCAGATGTCCTTGGCATGTCTTGACAGGAGAGCTTAGCTTAACCTACAAATATCCTCCCTCTGCCTACCACACACTTGACTTGGCTATTTACTTACAGTTGGAAACACAATGACAGTACCAAGACCAGTCCTCAAACAAAATCATATTCTCATGTCCTGAGTGGAAGCTAGGGCCTCGCCTCAACTCCAAGATGCACATCCCTTTCTGTGACTCATGACAGTGAACTTGACTCTGCATTCATTTCTGAGTCTGCAAACACTGGATGTTAACAAAGACGTTCGTCTTGCCCATGGTTGAGCGAGGTTCATGTCTTTGGAGGAGGAAAAGAAGGGAACAAGCATAGGTTTGTGCATGTAAATAAACAAAAAATATCCTTCGTGATTTTAATATAGGTTTTGAAATCTGAGTTAAAGTCACATGAAATTGATTTAAAAAAAAAAAAGCATTCATCAGATTTAACCAGAGTCCTCTGTAGAACCACAGTGCTAATACAGCCCCGCTAAGTGAACTGAACAAGACTTCAAGCCTCAGTTGCCCAAGGCGGGACAGGAGGCAGGTGGGAGCAATGCCTTTATCCTCACCACCCACATGTTCTCCACCCCACTATCATTTTTTTCATACCACCAAAGTAATAAGTACTCATTTCAAAAATACAGATTACTACATAGGGGGAAAAATTAGGTTCGTGTACAGACCCACCTCTTAGATAAAACCATAATTAATACTTTGCAATGTCCTTTCCATTGTATCTCCAACTCAGCCAAAATGCAATTACTTCCCACAGCTTGTCCTGAGCAGAGAGATCTTTTAGACTCCATTTGTGTCACCTCCCTTGACCCCCATTCCCTGCTTGGTATCTCAGGAGTTATTTGTAAACCAGGAATCCAACTGTAAACTGGTGTAAGGCAAGAAGGCAGCTCATGTAACAATTACCATTATCACAAGCAACAATCCTTAATTATCGTCTTGCTTAATCACCCTTGAAACCCTGCCAAATCTTCAGAGATGAAAACCTGGGGCTCGGAGTATTCTCACTCGCCCAGCCTACATAACTTACAAGATGTGAACTGAGAATTTTCAAGGACTAACAAGAAAGACAGAAAGAAAATTTTCCATGGGAGATTTTTTTACCTTGAACGTCTTTGCCACGTTCTTAAACTCATTACTGAAAAAGCCTGGGATAAGCAAGTTTGCTCCAGGGGCTGGCAAGATGGCTCAGCAGGTAAAACTGTTTGCCACCAAACCTGATGATCTGGGTTCAATATCTGTAACTCATGGTAGAAAGAGAAGTGACTTCTCGAAGTGACCTCTGACCCCCACACACGTAGGACTCTGGCATGTACACTCACACATGTACACACAAAATTAAAAAAAAAATAAACGTAATAAAAGAAAGTTCCAGAATCTTCTGATTGTGTCTGTTAAGTTGATTTGGAGCCAGTTGCTTCTGCCCAGATTAATTGCCTCAAAACTCCCCTTTACATAAGAAGTTGCATGGAAATGCCCGCTTTTGGAAAGGCTTTTCCAAGCCTTGGGCACCCCAACCTGGCTCTCTTGACTTCCAATCCCAACCAATTTCTGCTTAAGAATAATAATAGCTCCAACACAGATAGCAAGTCATCCGGTGTTCCTCTAAGCACCTCATAGAGGTGTTTGCACTAGCTACTGTGTCCCCAAGCTTTCCGAGCCCCTCTTTAGAACCGGTGAAGTTTAACCGTCATTGCCGTTAGCCATCTTCACTTTGTTAGACTTCATGCATTAATCAAGTTCCCAGGAGCCTTCTAGACAGACATGGGCATGTGTGCACACACAAGTATGTTGGACTACTGTGAGTCATGTACTTAAGTAGCCCAGAATTTGGTAACCTATACTGGGTCAGAGCAAATATCACCAGGGTGAAGAGTGGCATGGTACCTGCTTTGGTTGTCTAAGGGAATGTGGTGAAATTAATTTAGGGAGCACCAACTTCCTGCTCTTAGTTTAGCGTGAAATGTTTGCATCTGAGTTCTCTGCTTCTCTTCTGTCCCTAGAGAGAATCAATGGCCAAGTTTAGTGAAGCAAGGGCCTGAAAGCTAACCCAGCAAGGTAGGTATCCAAGCCTACATAACCTAGAGCATAGTGTAAGAAACTTCTCCCTAAAGAGCCCCATTGCTAAAGCAGCCTTTGTGCTGGTGGTCACACATGCCTGGGACCCTGCCATTAGAACATCATCCAGATTTAGTTTAGGATCCAAAGTTAGGACGGAAAATTTCACGTATGCACGTGTGTGTAAATGCACCTACATTTGTGTGCACTGCACTCCTGTGTACATAAGTTGACGTTTGGAGCTGCAGAAGACTCTCTGTAAATGCACATGTCTCTGAGGCAATGAAGTCAGGCCCATCAGTCAATCATACAATATTGAAAACAATTGCACAGGGCTACCTCTCCCTATTGAACATGGTCCTAGGGACACCAGAATACACAAGTTTGGATAGCAGGCTTTAACAGAGGCAGACAGAATGGGAAACGAGGCCCCAGAAAAGAACTTCAGACCCTGGGGAGGAAGATCCTAGAGGTAGGCCTGCCCTTATAACCCTGATTGCCACCAGCTGGTGTAAGACACTGGGTGACCTTAGGTAGATCCCTGGCCTGTCTTGATGACTTGGCCACACCCTGAAGGTGATCAAGGTGACCTACAGCTCCAGGCAGCTGGATGCAGAATTAATTAATGACTGTGAGGTAGCCTGAAAACATCGGGCTCACTGAGACGCAAGGCGTGATTATTATTAGGAGACTGAGCTAATTATCGTGTCTAAAGTTTCTGGCAGAAAAGGGTCAAGTATCTGATGCTCTGAATAAGGAAAACCTTGGGAGCAGAAAAAAAGCGCTGGGGAGGGACACAGGTCTCCTAATCATAGCTTGATCTCAGCCTGTGCTGCATAGCTTGGTCTTTCTGTTTGTGGAGTAAATCAACCTTTGAGGCAAATATAAAATATTTTAGGATGTACAGAGAACAGCAGGCTATACTTTTTTTCGGTCTAACTTCTGGTTGACGTGACCTGCCGATTTGTCCTAGGAAGTGAGAACAGCAAGTGGGGGAAGTCTGTCCTCAGTGGCTCCGCAGTCCATTGGGTGGTCCAGGAGGGAGCTGTGCCCAGATGCTCTAGAGATGAAGTAGGACGAGGAATACGAACATGAAATCTGACCACTAGACAGGTATGGGATTCTGCAAGCCACCGCCCTGATGTCCCCAGCCCCAGTGTCCATCTGTACACCCGGGTCACACTGCATCTCAGCATTCTCCCTACAGCTCCAGAGTAAAGACTGAACGGGGAAATCTAGAGGATGTTCCGTGTGCAGCAGAAAATGCTATTCGGACATTATTCCTGATGCTCTAGGAGGTCAAGGCTTTGGGGGAGTTCTTTTTGACACCCTCCATTTCACTAACAATTTGTCACAATGTCTACAATTATGAGTGTTTGTCAGCATTCTCACTAAAAGATCTTCCCTCTTGAAAAATACAACCAATAGGAACAGGTCCCACAACAACGCGGTGACAGAGTGGGAAGGCCCATGGTTATCCTGGTGGATGAGTGCAGGTTTGTTCATCAATTAGCCAGCCCTCCAACAATAATACCTGGAGGATTCAGGTTTAGGATGGGTATTTGTGAGGTGTGTGTGTGTGTGTGTGTGTGTGTGTGTGTGTGTGCATTTTTGCACAAGAGTATGGAAGCCAGAGGACCACCTCAACTATCATTCTTTGGTGCTTATGAGTCAGGCTCTCACTGGTCTGAATTCCAGAGTAGGCTAGCTTGCTATTGTCCCCCAGGAACTTGCCCATCTCTGTCTCCTCGACACTGAATTGGGAGTACACACCACTGCATCTGGGTCTTAAGTGTGGGTCCTCGATATTAAGTTCAGATCCTACTGCTTGCCCAGCAAACACTTTACTGACTGAGCTGTCTTCCCAGGTGGGTACATTTTGATAACTAGGAGGGAAACCCAAAGTTTCAGGAGTCTCCAAACCAGCAATAAAATGTTGGGTGACAAATAGGCCCGGGCATAGGATTTCTATCAACAGGTAGATGAGAGTAAAAATGTCATTGTTATTACTATTCAGTGGTTTGCAGAACCTTTGTGTATCAGACCTTTGAAAGTACATATGACCTTCCTCATGCTCACAGTGACCTGGGACATCAATACCATCCTTTTAGATGGAGCAAACTGAGGCATGAAAGACTCTTGTGCTGTCAGATGTCCAGCGTGTAGAAACAGAACCCACACAGAGATCTCAGGTCTCTAAACCCTCCTCTCACCACATTCTCAATCTGACGCTTCACATTTACCTGGAGGGGATATTTTTTCATTTGAACTTACCCAGCCTTTTCTCCTCGTGAAGTGTACCTGAGCTATTGGAGATTCCCAGCAGTGGTCACTGCTCTTTGTTTCTTTCTTCACAGAAGGTTCCTGTCTGGGATGATCAATGATACAGGAATGATAGTTGGCATCTAAGGAGTATTATTATATATGAGGTGTTTGTAATATGCCTAATTCTCATGACAACCTATAAAAGGGGCATATACCCTTCGTTTATGGGGACGAAGGTCAGGATTCAGAGCATGCCATCAAGCCAAGGCCATGTAGCTGCTAAATGGCCAACCCAGGCCTCCACCCAGACTTTCCTGTCTTTAAAGCCCATGTGAGGGTTACTGTTATTAATACACAAAGGCTACTCAGGTCACTTTGTTTCTTAAAGGTGTAGGTCTAAAATTCTAATTTGTATACACTTAAAACTTTTAGAAGTAATTTTTCATCATAAATAATTTCATTGGTGTTTTTATAGAGAAAGAGTTTCTTCATACGTCAGAAAAGTAGAATTTCTATTTACTTCCGTAAAGAACCTTTCAAATCTTGCAGTAGGTGAAGTGGCATCAGTTAGTAGTGCCACATGCATTGGGGTCTGTTTGTGTTGCTCTGTTTTCTAACCAGTCCTTGGCACTGTGGGGGTTTTCACGTTTGCCATTTTACCATCCCATAGCGTGAAATAAAATCTCATTGTGATTTCTCACTTGCATTAGTAAGGTTCAGCATCTTTCTATAGGCTATTTGGCATTTACGTTGTCTCTGGAGAAATGTCTAGCTTTGGCTGCTTCTCCGTTGGGTTGTTTATCTCCTTTTCTTGATTTGTAAAAACTCTTCATATATCAAATACTCTGTATACTAATTATTTGGAGTATATAAGCAGAGCACATATTCTATCTTAATGTGTGACTTCCCCTTAAATGTCCTTACGTGAACATATTTTATTTTTAATATGCACAATCAATTCTTTTTAAGATCTATTTTTATTTATATGTTTAGTTATATGCATGGATAATTAGTATACTGTTATCTGTGGGTCATCCAATATGGGTGCTGGGGATAGAACTCGGGGCCCTGCAAGAGCACTCTAAGTTCTTAACTACTGAGTCATCCCTTCAGTCCCCTAAGCACTTATCAATTTTCAAGCTTTTTCTTACATTGAACTCCCCTATATAATCCGTGGTAATCTTTTCTGTCTCAAGCTCTTCTGAACATAATCATGTCTGCAAAGTTCCTTTTGCCTGAAAAAACAATATATTGCAGGTTCTGAGGAATAAAAAAGTGGACATTTGAGGGAGAGATGAAGGAGACATATTTTCCATGTGACCCTAGACCAGAGGTTTTTTAGTCTTCCTAACACTGCAATCCTTTAACCTCATGTTCTGTTTGTGTGCTTTTCCTTAGATGCTGTCTTTTCTGCTACAACAATCTAACTGCTGATTTAACACTTATCTTGCTTTCTTATTAATTAACATTTTTCATTTATTTTACATACCAACCACAGTTTCCCCTCCCTCCTCTTCTCCCGCTTCCTGGCCCCACGCTGACTGACTCCCACCTACCCCTTCCCCCTTCACTCCTCTGTTTTCATTCAGAAAAGGGACAGTCCTCCCATGGGCTTGAGCAAAGCCTGGCACAGCAAGTTGAAGTAGGACTAGAACAGAACTCCTCCCCTTGTATCAAGACTGGGTGAGCAGGCTCCCCAAAGCCAGCAAAGCACCAGGGACAGGTCCAAATCTCACTGCTAGGAGTCTTATAAATAGACCAAGCTACACAACTGTCACACACCTGCAGGGGGCTTTGGTCAGTCGCAGGCAGACTTCCTAACTGTTGGTCCAGAGTCTGTGTTCTCCCACAAGCTCAGGTCAGCTGTCTCTGTGGGTTCCTTGCCGTGATCTCCACACCTCCTCCCATCCCCAGCTCATGCAATTCCTCCTTCTTTTCTTCGGGAGGAGTGCTGGAGCTGGGCCCAGTGCTTGGCTGTGGGTCTCTGCATCTGCTTCCATCAGT
>NW_004949096.1:7641603-7647558 GCF_000317375.1 Microtus ochrogaster | reverse complement strand
ACAAACACATCTAACTGATATACAAACACATCTAACTGATATACAAACACATCTAACTGATATACAAACACATCTAACTGATCTATTCCTTAACAACTAAAAACTTCTTAGCACGTATCTTTTCACCTTGTTTGCTCGGATCTTCCTGCTTCCTCCCTTCTGACATCTGGGAGCCCCTTGTTTTCCACTATGTGTCACCGACCTAATTAGGAAAAATACAGAAAACAATTTAAGGAGCATTTTAGCCTCCCATTCCTCTCCATGTTCCTTCCTGTTTTCCATATCATAGCCTCTGGATCCTGAATTTTTGAATAATTTATTCAAGACAGTTTTCAAATTAACATTCCAATAAGAAGAATTTAAATTCTATAAAAAAATTGCTTTCTATGATGATCTTTCCAATTTCTAGAAGTTCTACATGATTTAAACCTGCCTGTTGTCTTCTTTTATTGTATCTAATGTTCAGTTTTGCTTCTGTATCCGTGGGTCAATATCTCCAGTCTTTATGAATCTATTTTTTATTATAGTAGTTTGCTATCTAATGCATGTTGTGATTTTACTTATGTGCTCATTAGAGCATTGCCTAGGTGGGATGTGGGGGCATGGAATACAAGATTGCACTTATTTGTAATTTTAGCCTCAGGAGGCTGAAGCAGGAGGATTGTGAGTACTCAAATAGCCTGAGCTACACAGTGAAACCATAGGCGTGGGGGCACGGAGATGGCTAGAAGAGAAGGATGCTTCTTGCCTGATTACTTGGATACAATTGCCCGAATTCACATAGTGAACCAAGAAAACTGGTGTCTGCAAGCCATCATCTGACTGCCACATGCAAGCCATGGTAGATGTGTTCTCCCTGCCTCCTTCCCCCTACCCGGTGTGTGTCTGTCTCTCTCTCTGTCTCTCCCTCTCTCTCTCAATAATAAATAAACAAATAAATATGTGAGCAAATAAGCAATAAAATGTTACTTGTGGAAGATTAGTATCTTGTGCTAGGTACAAATGAGAACTAACTCAGAAAGTACTTCTGATACCACAGGTAGGACAAAATGGAATTTAAGTACACATGAATACTTGCTTCTTGCCCCAGTGAACTTATGGGAGAAATCATTTTTACTTCCAGTCCGTGCCAAAGCTGAGCCATGCCTCTCCCCTCTCAACCCACTTGGAGTGTGCCTCCCCTTCTTAGGTGTCATTTCACCAAGGCGATGGCTGCCCTTCCCCAGGCTTTAGTCTTACGTGAGAATCTCTGTTCTAACGCCCTCTCTGAGCATTCTCAACCCCTCGTCCATTCTCTTTGTTACAAGTGCAGCTGTCAAAACAAACACGCACAACCAGCCAGGTCATAGGTCACTAGGGAGCTGCCAGCTGCCTGACTTGTGGGTTTGTGTTCTAACTAGAGGGTGAGCTTCCCAGGGGCTCCCTTCTCGTCTTGGGATATGTGGAAGGCATATTGTCTAAAGGTTTTTTTACTTGATATTGTACTAACTTTAACATTTTCCTTATTTTCGTTTTATGACACTCTCCAATCTTCTATATCACTGATAAAAGAAATTCCAATAATATTCCTTCTCCTCCCAGCATCGTAAATTCCCCAGTGAGATGTCACTTCTGCTGGGGGACATTCATTGCCCCACACCCTCCAGAAGGATAAGTTGGTCCATTGTCTCTGCTTATGCACTTGGAACATAACCTCCTCCAATAAAAATCTCTTGATTGTTTATTGCAGTCATTTGACTCCTCCCACTATCTACGAGAGTCTGGCAGAGGACCCTGATCACCATTCTGGTTGTTGTTTAACACAATGCCCTACACAATTAAACACCTGGATGTTTATTTGCCTTTGAATAAAGAAATTACTAAAACATCCATGTTTGCCAAGTGAAGCACAAACTTGTAAGGATGACGCTCAGGTATACCCTTGTTCTAACTGTTCTCTACTCTTCCAGACTTTAAAATCAGTTAGCACATTGCTAGTTAAAGTATAGATTATTTATTCACTGGGTCACTTATATAGTTATTCATTGGTCAAGTCTTTTTCAAGTCCTCATTATATGAAAAACAGTCTTACTGAATAATAGGTGTATGTGTACACACACATATGCATAGGGGAGCTAGGCTAACAAGAAAATACACCATGTATTGCTTAATTGCATTGTTCTAGATGTTAGGAGGGTAGAATTGAATCTCAATAAGATACTAAGCTAACCCCATATGAGGATGGGAACAGCATCCTAGCAAACAGAACAGTGATAGGAAGGCCTAGGCCTGGGACTTCACTCATTCTTCAGTCTTGGCAACACCATCACTGATGCATTTTCTTCAATGATACCTGCCTCATGTTTCCCTTTGCCCAATTTGTCCTGGTCCCTGCTTTCTCTGAATATTCCAACCTCAATGTCTCACTTCGTTTCCAAAGGCTTTAGACAAGGAGGTGCCCTTGCTGTGGAAGTTTAGCCCTCTTTATGTCTGCATTGCAGCATCTATCACTGTTAAATTAACTGGGTGTGTGAGCTCCGTGAGGTCAGTGGACTGGAGTCAGCTCAACCAGAGCCTGCCTTGTAGAACCTCAGTTTGGCCACAATTTACTTGAGTGGCAACGTTACAACCAGATTGTGCCAGAGCAGAAACCGCAAATGACGTCAGAGAAAAGCTGCAAACTGGTTTACCAAGAGAAGCGTTTTTGAAAAATCAACCATGCCAAACCACAAGCTCGCAGGGCTTTGGACAGATAGCCAAGGCCCAAGACCTTTTCAAGCTTCCTTTGCACTACCAGCCCACTCATCTGGCATGAAATAAAATGCCTTGCAATGCGCTCTTGATCCATCCGTGGAGAATAACCCCGTCCAGACCTGTGGGTAGAATGCCACTGTGCCGTGATTAACTTCTTACCTACGCATCGTATAAGGGATGGGTTCCAGAGAACATCTGCCTCAAACTGTGGTAGGTTACAGAACCAAGGAGTGAGTTCAGAGCAAAGTCAAAGTGAAAAGTCCAGGTGTCATAGTCTTAATATTGAATATTAATATGGAAGCACACTTACTGTCGATAAAATATGTGCTTCCCTTCTTGTAGGAAGTATGCCTTAGGGGGAGAAGGTCAGGATACTTTGTAGCATGATGGCTGAGAACCTACCCTTGCTGTTCTCGAGGGGCTCCCCTGCCACTCTGTAGCCTGCACCAGCTGCGTCATGCACACATGTATGAAGACTTGCCAGCCTGTGCATTCAACGTCCATCATACTTCTACGTTTGTCTCCCTTTTCCTGGAGGTACAGCCCGACCTCAGGAACATGGACTCAGGGGTATGGTCTCAAACAACTCCTAAAGAAATGTCAGGGCTATTTGATCAGAGAATTAACATGGTTGGAATCATGGCTTTGAATAAAACATATGAACTCTAGGAGAGTCCCTTCCTCTGGTACCATGAGACTTTCACCTTACAGCAAAGGTCATAACTAGAGAAAGAACAGAATAGAGCCTTCTAAGCTGGAAGTCCAGAGCCTCTCTCATCAGGCTCTAAAAACAACACTCTAGAAAGGGCTGTCTTCTTTGTCTCCTGCACAGAAGTCATAGGAGGAGTGCAGCTTCAAATGCCCCAAGGTAGTAAAACCAAGTGATGCTAAGGTGGAAAGCGCCTGGAGATGCTACAGCAGGTCCCCGTGCTGTCCTGGGGCCTCTGTGCTGGTGGTCAAAGATTAGCATCTTTGTGCTCTCAATTCAGGATGATGCTTTGTGGCCGGTGGAGGGTAGACCCAAGCAGTACTGCCTGTTCAAAGTTACATCGTGTCCTCTATTTTCCCAAGTGCATGCCCCTAATAGCATCTCTGTTCACTCCACTTAAATCCTGATGACTTCTTCACACCCGTAGGCTGAAACCCAATATCATTAGGCAGTCTTGCTCAAACCCATTTTTGTGGTCCTACTACAGAATTTCCTACCCTTCAATGGCCAAACTGCTTTGAGAAACTTTACCATAATTATCTGCGAAATTTCAAATTGTAAAACCCCGCCGTCTTGCTCAAAATAACAAAAACAGAAAGATGTTATCCTTTGGCCCAGAAATTCCATTTTTAGGGGTCTGTCCTAAGGAATAACTGAAGAGATGAATGAAGAGTTGGATAGCAGGGTGTTCTTTACCATGTTGTCTAAAACAGTCTATTAAGTTGGAGGAAAGGTTTCAGGGGGCACTTACTTTTGCCATTTCTTTTGAAGAATGTTAGCCCTGTGTAAAGACCTGGTCATGTGACAGGAACACTGTTCACCTACCTGCACCACTGTATGCCCATAGAGTTTTGGTTAAATCCCCATCGTCTGACTCATTGTAGAAGTAAATGTTGGTACTGTGTTTTCTGTTTGTTTGTTTGTTTGTTTCTCCTCCTCAGTAGATTGGAAGGTCTCTGGGCAGAGGCTATTCATTTTTAGATAATAAAAGTTGATTTTTGAGGGCTTTGTTTTTTGAGACTGGATTTTGGTATATTGCCCAGGCTATCTGCAAACTTCTAGGCTCAATTATCTCCCTGCTCAGCCTTCTCAATAGTTGGGACTATAGTGGCCACCACCATACCAACAAGACACCTTTGCCTCTGCATCCTCATGTCAGCTCCTTGGCACTCACCATCAGTTGATGACCCTTCTTGGAAGAGAATGCCCCCCCCATTCTCCTGTTGTCTCTAGCCACCCACACTTAAGCCTGCATACTCAGCCTTACTTCTTGTTCTGAATGGTACTAAGTTCTTCATTTATGGACCGGAGTTTCACCAGAAGCAAAAACACATTCAGTAATTCTCCCCTCTTATAGGCAGAGACTGCTCATTTGTTCCCGGCTGTCCAGACCCAAATAATCACACAGAAACTATATTAATTATAACATTGCTTGGCCTATTAGCTCAGGCTTCTTATTAACTAACTTTTACATCTTAAATTAACACATTTCTATTCTATATATTACCACAAGGCTATGGCTTACTGATAAGGATCTGGTGTCTGTTTCCTTTGGCAGCTACAATGCACATTTCCTTGACTCTGCTTACTCTCTCTCTCTCTCTCTCTCTCTCTCTCTCTCCATATGTGTGTGTGTTTGTGTGTGTTCTGATTTCACGCCTGGCTTTACTCTGCTCGTCCATTGGCCAAAACAGCTTCTTTATTAACACACGGCATACAGAGGGGAATCCCACATCATCTCCCCTTTTCTGTCTAAATAAAAGGAAGGTTTTAACTTTAACATAGTAAAATTACATATATAAAACAGTTATCAAGCAAGAATTAGAGTTACAATATTTAGTCCATTTACATTTGGCAAATTAAGAAAAATACTCTATCATCTACCCTATATTTGTGAGTCTAAAGTTTTATATCTAATTTATCTTTTATTATAACTAAGGAAAACTATAACTATATGTCTTTAATTCTTCAAAGACCCCAGAAGGATATATTACCTAAGCAATCAGGAAGTGCATTGTAAGCAACTTCCAAATTTCTAGAATTAATAGAGACATATTGCTGCCTAGAGTCACAAAAAGTTCTTCTGTAATAATGGGGCATCCATCTTCAGCCTATAGGCCCATAGTATCCGGCAGACTTTTCCATGAAGCAGGAAATTTGAAGACATGTTCTGTCTTGTAATGACAAAGTTTAATAGTTGCTTTCTTCTGTGTCCTGCAGAATGTCTCATAGACTCTTTTATGAAGCAGGAACCCTGAAGGACTGTCTCACCTTTCTTATTTATTTATTTATTTGTTTGTTTGTTTGTTTGTTTGTTTGTTAAAGATTTCTGTCTCTTCCCCGCCACCGCCTCCCGTTTCCCTCTCCCTCCCCCAACTAAGTCCCCCTCCCTCATCAGCCCTGAAGAGCAGACCAGGTTCCCTGCCCTGTGGGGAGTCCAAGGATCACCCACCTCCATCCAGGTCTAGTAAGGTGAGCATCCAAACTGCCTAGGCTCCCACAAAGCCAGTACG
>NW_004949096.1:7637795-7639838 GCF_000317375.1 Microtus ochrogaster | reverse complement strand
CCATCAAATCACATTAGTCTGGAATGAACCCATAGGTTCTCATCTTCTGTGGAAACAAAAGTAGAACCTCTTTTCCAAAATAACATATCCTTAGACCCAAATTTTGAAGTCAAGATACCTTTATGCTGGTTTAGCTTAGCAGCCCCCAGAATCAAATGTCTCTCTGCAGTCAAAAAATTTAAAGAAAACACAATAATATACATAATCCAGACTCTATGTATCTTCCATCTTTATGTGGCTTATTTTTCTTTACTCCTTTAATCTATGACTGTCTGTACTCTTTTGTATTTTTACTGTCTCTTTAAAGACTTTGTTTTATTGTTTTATTTTTTGAAACTATCTTTTATAACTGTTCATACTCTTTTTCCTCTCTCTCCCAAGCCAATGTATATTTTCAAACACACTGTGTCTTGTTTAGAGTTCAGTTTTTGTCGTTTTGTCCTATTATGTATCTGAAATCCAATTCTGACAAGGAGCATTTTAAAATGGTAAATGCTGTGGTCACAGCAGCTCTGGATGCTGGCTCCACCTCTCTTGGCCTTTCAATACGGCAGAGCTACATTAACCACAGGCTCTGGAACTGCTGGGTGGGAGCAATGCTCACCACCTCAACTCTGGGAAGCACTATGCTTACCTTTTTTGTCTGAGTACAAACTAAATCTGTCAAGCAGCATGCTGTGCATGGAAATGTCTCCGTGTATGGCAGTGGGAATCTGGCATGCTTTCCCGCCTGTGCATGCCTAGCAGACCCGATCTAGCTGCTAGCCCAGGTGGTGGTGCTGAGCAGCAGACATGCTCTCAGCTACTTTCCTCCTGATCCTGAGCAGGCATACAAGCACCCAGACCCGAAGTATGTGGCTGGCCACACTTGTAGCTTAGCCCCAAACATATGGGTGCCATTTGTAGGCAGACACTGCTTGTTCATTCCCGGCCACCCAAACCTGAATAATCACACAGAAAACATATTAATTATCACATTGCTTGGCTTATTATCTCAGGCTTCTTATTAACTAACTCTTACATCTTAAATTAACCTATTTCTATTAATCTATATATTACCACGAGGCTATGGCTTACTGTTAAGGACCCAGCATCTCTCTCTCTTTCAGCAGCTGCATGGCATTTCCTTGACTCCACCTACTCTCCCAGTCTCTCTCTGTTCTGATTTCCCACCTGGCTTTACTCTGTTAATTCATTGGCCAAAACAGCTTCTTTATTAACTAATGGTAATAAAACATATTCACAGCATACAGAGGGGAATCCCACATCACCCTCTATCTTTCATATTGCCAAATTTGCCCTCTCTGCTGGATATTGCCATCAGTTTGCAAGAAATAAATCATTACAGTCAATTTTCAGTATGGGGTGTGCTTAGAGCTAATTATTGAATCACAGATAAGCTGGAGACACGGGGTCCCTGTCTTCCCTAGAGAGCAGCTGGCACCTGCTTGCCTGGGTGTTTCTCTGTTCATCATATGGTTAAAAAGTTACAGGTAGTCTGTACATGACCAAGCACACGTTCAGAAAATGAGGGAACCTTGAGCCCCAGAATATATAACAGATAAAGCTTGGCATCCAGAACAAATAAAATAGGGGATTTAGGGAGGGACAGTGCTAGACATTGTGAAGATTGTACCTCCATGGAGATCTCAGCTAGTGGGAAACTGAGGGACCTTTTTTGTCTTTCCTCTAAACTATCACTTGACCTTTGCAACGTCAAAAATAAGTAAACACACAGCTTTACTTTTGCTTTTTTGAGCCTTGATACTCTTATGAAGTTAGAATCATTTTCCTCACAAGTTTTTAATACATCATTTCTCTTCTGGACTTAAATCCACTCCCAGCCACTAGTCCATGCTCTCCTTTGTGGAAGAATTAGATATTTTCAGACTCTCGTCCTATCTGATCTCTCTCTTCCCATATCAAGGTTACCAGTGGTCACCATGCTACTACCCCAGCATGTTTTGTTGCCTTTTCTTGCCTCTCTATCAGTATTTAATATGCATGTTCACTGTCCTATGTGATTTAATACACACACTCACT
>NW_004949096.1:7636734-7637350 GCF_000317375.1 Microtus ochrogaster | reverse complement strand
TAATACACACACTCACTGTCCTATGTGATTTAATACACACACTCACTGTCCTATGCGAGCATCTCATTTGTGTGATTCTCTTCTGACCTCTTAGTCAGTCCTCCCAGTCACCTTCCCTAATTTTTCCTGATTAGCCCCACATGCTTGCAAAGGCCACACAGTTGGGGCTTTCTTTCCAGGCCCTGCTTGTTTATCTTCACTCTTCAATGACCTCATCTGGTTTCATAACATTCAGTATCAGTTCTGCCTTAACAACTCCAAAATATGTGTAATAACTCCCACTTCTCTGATCCCAGGCTTGCATATCACTGTTTGATGTCCAGTAGGCAACTGAACCTGACTCATTGCCTTCCAGATTTCAGATGCTGAGAACTATATTCTTTCATTTTATCCTGCCAAAATCTTTACTATCTCTCAACTCTTTTCTCTTTTATTCAGCAACAAATGCTGTCATTTGCCCTCAAAACACATTTGGCATCTGTCTTAGTCACTGTTCTATGCTGTGAAGAGACACCATGACCAAGACAACTTAATATAAAAGAAAGCATTTAGTTAGAGATTTGCTTACAGAGGTTCAGAGGTTTAGTACATTATCATCATGGTGGGAAGCATGGCA
>NW_004949096.1:7629564-7636429 GCF_000317375.1 Microtus ochrogaster | reverse complement strand
CATTCAAATATATGAGCTTATGGGAGACAATCTTCTTCAAAGCAGCACAGTATCTGGTTATACCACCTTATCTCCACCTCTCTTCTGCACCCCCTTTTGTGGTTTAAGTCACCAGTATTTCTCATTAGGATCATTGCAGTAGCCTCTGATATTATAAGTCTATCTTTCAGTCCAACACTGTTTTACTCCACAACCATAAATACACATCTCTTCTCAACAGAGCCACTAACACTGACCTTTTGGAATACTAGGTTATGTCTGTCCTATAGTTAACACATTGACTAGAATTCTGTGCTTATTTAGATGACTTTCCCTTCATAGTGAATCTATTTATTTATAGTTTACACAAATCAACTTATTAACAAAAAATAATCCAAGGAGTCCTGTTTACAGTGACTATGATGACCCTCATACCTTTGAGTGCTGTCAAAGGGAATAAGGGTGGCATCCTCAATCCACTAATCTTCATCCCTATGTTATCAAAAACTCTTAGGGTTGACTGGGCTCTGAGTTTTGATCCTGTTTCTTCCTGTGACTGAGTTTAGTAGCCAGGGCAGTGATAATCAGCTCTGTACACCTCTGGGCTTTCCTGGACAGCCAACATGGTTGCATATGGATAGGACTCATCTAGGTCAGCCTTTCTTTTCATTCCACCAGTCATTCAGTAGAAAGTTTCCTTTCAGAAAGATCGGTAATTAGACAAAGGTGTCAGTGAAGGATGCAAAGATATGACAGACACCAAACACATTCTATCTTTCAGCCACTTGAGATCCAAAACTGAGGACTTCCCCTCTTCTTTTCCTTCTCCTTGTGAGGTGCCATTTCTGTGCCTCGTCTCCATATTCCTCTACTAGATCAAAGTATATATGTATGTATGTATGTGAGTATATATAACATAATATGCAACATATTAACATACATGAACATAACACATGTAACATAATATGCAAGTTTAAAAGTATATTTCTCACATTATAGTAACAGTACAGTATAACTGAAATAGCTATTAATACATACGATTTTTCCACATAGTCCTCTGAAATTATTATAATCCTTACTAACCCACAGGGCACAGTTAGTAATTGTAGTTTTACAAGAGTCTTCAAGCTTTGCATGTGTCCTGTAAGTTTGATGTTTTTCATATGTGTTCTGTGTCTTTTAAGTCATTTGCATTTCAATGTGTATTTGAGGATTATATCATTGATTTCTACAAAGAAAAAGTATATTGATATTGTGGCTAGGATTGAATTTATAGGTGAGATTAATTTGGAAAGGATGAGACCTGATTAATACTACCCAAACCAGTACCACATGGGAGACATTTCCACATAACCCAGTTTAGTTGCCAGCTGGAGATATAGCCTTGGTCCCCTCTGGACCACAGCTTCTGTGTACTGATCCTGAGGAAACACATCCTAAAGGATTTTGCCTCAATGGCATTGGTCTCTTGTTGATCATAGTTGATTTTCAGGCTTAGTTGACCAGCTTTCACCCACCCAACAAAAAAAAAGGTAATTTCCATAGATTCAAATATATTAAGAAACAGCTAGGTAGAGTCTTAAACTTCCCATGGAAATTCACAAGTCTCTATCCTCTGCCTTTTTCCCAGTATTCTTCTCATCCATGCTCCCACAGAACAGGCCACTAAGTTTTGAAACCTTAGCAGCTCTTCCAATGCAATGTTTCAAATGCCACCACACTCTCCCCCAAAGACAACATGGTAGGTCTGTTATGGCAATGTTCTCGGATATCAATTCCTATGTAAGTTTGCCTCTCTGTTGCTCTAATAAAACATGGGCTAAAAGCAACTCAGGGAGAAAAGGATTTATTTGACCTTGCAGTTCACCTCTAAGGGAAGCCAAAGCAAGAACTCAAGGCAGGAACCTAGAGACAGGTGCTGAAGCTGAGACCATGGAGGAATACTGTTTAGTGGCTTGCTTCTCAGGTCATTAGTGGCTCTGTTGAGACGAGATGTGTATTTATGGTTGTGGAGTAAGACAGTGCTGGACTGAAAGGTAGACTTACAACACCAAAAGCTACTGCAATGATCCTAGTGAGAATTACTGGTGACTTAAACCACAGAAGGGGTGGATGCAGAAGAGAGGTGGTGATAAGGTGGTATAATCAGATACTGTGCTGCTTTGAACAAGAATGTCCCCCCTTAGGCTCATATATTTGACAAGTTAGGCTCATACCTAACTGCATTTTGAAACTTTCTACAGATCAGAGTTTGAGAGATGACTCAGTGTTTAAGAACACTGACTCCTTTTGCAGAGTGCCCAGTGTTTGATTCCCAGCACCCACATAACAGATCACAACCGTCTATAACTCCAGTTCTAGGGGAATCCAGTGCCCTCTTCTGAGCTTCATAGACACCAGGCACAAACATGGAACACAGACCTAATTGAGGCAAAAGGCATACACTTTAAAAAAATAAAATAATTCTTAAAAAATATTTTTATAGCTAAATAAAATTTAAAAACCCAACACAAGAAAATGGAAAAATAGTGTGAACAGGAAATAAAGAGGAGGATAAATGGTAAGACATTGAGTGTATGAAAATGTCTAGTGATCATTTAGAGTCTGTATGGTACAAATTACAATGGCAAGGAGATGCCAATTCAAATCCATCAGATTCATAGAAGTTCAAAGTTGTGACAATGTCAAATGTTGGCAAGGATCTGGGATACTGTTAGTACTTACAAACACTGGTGGGAAGGTAATTGATTCCATTAGTATGGAGACAATTTGTCTTACCCAAGTACTCCAAAACTGCCAAAGCAGTGTTGTAGAGAAACTTTAACAACACATAAAACTAAATGTGAAAGGATACATGTACTGGGGGCTGGAGAAATGGCTAAGTCAACAAAAAGCTTTCTGCTCAAGCATGAGAATCCAAGTTTGGATCTCCGGCACCCATAAGAAAGCTGAGGGTAGCAACATTCACCTGTAATTCCAACATTTGAGCACAGAGAGATGAACAGGTACCTGGATCCCTCTGGTCAACCAGTCTGGTCAATTGTCAAGCTCCAGATTCACTGAGAGACTGTGTCTCAAAAAATAAGGTAGAGAGATGGTGAGGAAATCACATAACTTTGACCTCTGACCTCTACACATACACATGTACCTGTATACATATGTGCATACATGTGAATGTGTAAACAATACATTCATAGATACACATGAGAGAGGGGGTAGTGTGTAGACAGAGTTTCTGTCTCACCTAGTCCCACAGCCATTTGCTCCCAAAGAAACATACAGAGGCTGATATTAATTATAATCTGTTTGGCATATTAGCTCAGGCTTACTATTAACTAGCTCTTAAAACTTAAATTGACCCTTAATTCTTGTCTATGTTTTAGTCACATGTCTTGGTACTTTTTATTAGTGAGGTATTTCCATTTTGCTTCCTCTGAGTCTGGCTGGTGGCTGACTCTGTTTTTCCTCTTCCCAGAAAATTTTTTGTCTGGTTATCTCACCTATATTTCCTTCCTGGTTACTGGCCAATCAGCATTTTATTAAATCAACATGAGTGACAAACCTTTTCAGTGTAGAAAAGTATTATCCTACAGCAGTATTGGAAGGGAGAGGAAAGGGAGGTTTATTGCCAAGTTTTTTTTGGGGGGGGTGTATTTGAAAATTTGGAAATGATCTCAATATCAATGAAATAAACAAACTGTGTTATAGTTAAATAATGGAAGATGATTTTAAATCAGTCAAGATGATTATGTGAGAGCAGTGTCTATTGTTGTTGACATGAACAAATAGCACAGTGACACAGACCAAGTAAGGGCACCGTACAAAGCCTTGAAGTGTGGACAGTGTTTACTATTGGAGTTGAGGCATTCATGTAAGCTTGCAAATGTATGGAGATGAACTATGGAGTTTGAAATGCTAGTTAATTCTCAGAAGAGAAACAAGAAACTGGGACTTAGATACTTAGAGCTCCAGATGGATCTGTAATTTTGACTCTTTATTTCTCAAAAAAAAAAATGGTTTTAAGAGTTCAGAAGAAAAAAGGCCAAGGTTTCCATGCTGGTCGTCTCTGAGGGTTTGCTTGAGTTTTGTTTTTCTTCCTCGGAATTTCTTTTTCTGATTCTCCTTTGTTGTTCAGAAAGTCCAATTCATTTTTATCTTTTTCTGAAAACAGAACAATTAAGTTTTTTCTTCCTCTGGGGAGTAGTTGGCACACATCCCTTTAGTAATAACAAGGGATGGAAATCAACACAATTGGATTTATTTTCTCCATCCATCATTTAGATTTGGTGGAAAGCAATTTTGGGGACTGTGAAGATAGCAATCGCATAAAGGTCCTGACGTGCATGGACGTGACCTCGCCCATGGTACTTTCCAGGGTTTAGATGGGAACCAGTTTCTGACTCTGTCACCACCTCAGAAGAAGTGAGAGGTGTTGCTGCAGGCAGCCATCAGCATGGCATCCAGCCGAGAGTCCCTGCCCAACCATGCAATGGTTTCTGAAACTCATGAGATCAGCAGCTTTTCACGAAACCATGAGTCATATCCATGGTGAGGATTTCCAGGAGCCAAGGAGTGTCTTGAGGTGCTGGCTTCACCAGATGTTCTGGCATTGCCAACCCCAAGTGCCACAGCTGGCCCAGGGCCAACGGTCACAAGGTCACCAACAGCCAAAATTCCCTTGGGCTTCAGGTACACAATTAATGCTGTCTAATTAAAATTCCGACTGGTTATTTTTTAGGAACTGGATCACTGAAAATTTATATTGACTCACAAATGTCGAAGACATTAACGCTAGGGCATATTTTAAGCCAATAATGAAAATTTTGATATTGGATCAGAAACATAGTAGCCAACAGGACAGAAGTTGACAGCAGACAAGAAAAGATTAGCAGGCAACAACAAATGGACTGACTACAGGTTCACTAAGGGCAACACTTGGCCCACAAAGGTCACTGGGAATTTGGGAAACTATACGATGAAGAAAACTGGTTGCCTATTGAACTATACAAACAAGGATAAACTGAAGACCTAGTTAGGTGTGAGTTGTAAATGGAGAAAGTAAATAGAAGAAAATATAAAATATCACTGTAACTTCTGAGCTTTACCCTGAGACAGATGGAAGGAAGGAAGGAAGGGAGGGAGGGAGGGAGGGAGGGAGGGAGGAAGGAAGGAAGGAAGGAAGGAAGGAAGGAAGGAAGGAAGGAAGGAAGGAAGGAAGGAGACAGACAGACACAAGAACCTTCTGCATCCTGAGGAAACCCAATGATTCCATGCACATGACTGTACTCCCCAAATGAATTCTTTACAAACCCAAGAAGAGACTGTATGCAGAAGCGTTCACTCTAATGTTGTTTGTGGTTACAGAGCATTGTGTGCAAGCAGCACTTCTGTTGGAGAAGAGGGAGGCAGGGGATGGGAGTACGAGCCTTGGGCACTATGTGGCTTTGAGCACAGTGGACTTGCTGTAAACAACAGAGTGAGGGAAGCCTTGCAGTGTCTGTATGGGAAAAGTAAATCAAGTGAGACATGCAGTTAAATACAATCTGCATAAAATTGAAATAAAGTACACAGATAGAAACATATTTAAATGGCATATTAAATGAAAAGTCTAGTTGTCAGCTGGGCATGATGGTACATGCCTCTAATTTAGTACATGGAAGACTGATGCAGGAGGATTGCATATTCCAGACTGTCTTGGGCTATATAGTAAAAGCCTGTATCAAAGATAAGTAAATAAAGACATGATAAATAAATAACTTTTTAAAAGATTTACATGTGAGTCGTAAGAAGAAACACATATGGCTCATAAGTGTGAATGTGGTATGGGAGTGGATATGAAAAAGAAAAATAAAACATACATAAAAGAAAGAATAAATACTTTAAGAAGCAAACAAAATACATTCCAGAAACTGCAGAGTGGGAATGAGCTCTGCCAATGAGCAGATTTTTGTCCTCTAAACGTTTATTGCTTTGTCTAGAAGATGCTGTATCAGTGAACTCTACCTGCATTAAGTTATTCACACGGTTTGTGACAAAGAGGACACAACTGATAAATAGATGTTTCTGTTAAGTCTGCACAGGGCATAGTAAAATAGAACGGAGAAAGACCCAAACCTCACATTTATTCTCAAGATTGATCTCCCACCGTTCTTCTGAGAGGGTAATGAGGGAGCAGCTCATGCAGTGATAAAACTAGCGTTGGCCTGAGGCATCTTGTCACACAGAGATGAAAGGAATAGATAGTTTTAAGAGTGTCCCATGGACTGCAGTGTCCACAAGCACAGTCCTGGGAACACATCTGTTATTGGTACTATTAAGAAGACACGCTGTATACTTGCCTGTGTTCCTAGTTTCGTGATGAGCCTTGTGCAAGAGTAGTGCCAAGAGAAAACGGACACTTTCTCTGTATTTTCTTTATCCTCCTCTTCCTCTTGAGTTTCTCCCATCACCTTCTCCTCCCTTCTCCTGTCTTACTTATGGGGCAAAAAAAAGGGCCCAGCAGAAATATCTGTAGATAAGGAAACCATCAACTGATCCATTCTTGCCACTTGCTAGATATTTTACATCCATTGAAATAATGTTGAGGAAGAGGAAGACTGGACACGTAAGGCATGGGAGAATGTATGTTGGCATGGAGCATGGGTAGGATGTGTGTCGTCTTGTGGGATGTGTGTTGTCCTGGAGCACAGGTGGGATGTGTGTTTTCCTGGAGCACAGGTGGGATGTGTGTTGTCCTGGAGCACAGGTGGGATGTGTGATGTCCTGGAGCACAGGTGGGATGTATATGGTCCTGGAGCACAGGAGGGATGTGTGTCGTCCTGGAGCACAGGTGGGATGTGTGTTGTCCTGGATCACAGGTGGGATGTGTGTTGTCCTGGAGCACAGG
>NW_004949096.1:7622196-7628020 GCF_000317375.1 Microtus ochrogaster | reverse complement strand
AAAATTCATAATAGTGTGCAAGTTGCTAATGGTCTAACATAGTAGAAAAGCAAGATACAAAATTATACTGTATTTTAATATATTTTCAAAACTTAACATAAAAAAGAACTTGAGAAAGAAACACACTTAACTCTACATCCATGGGTTCTCTATCTGAAGATTTGACAAGTTACAGATAAAAATAGTTAGCAAGAGCCATGCCTGTGCTGAGCATGCACAGACATCTCATTTGTTCCTGTTTCTTGAAGAACAGCAGTATAGCAGCCATGTACTTGGCATTGCGCTGCATTAGGAAGTGTAAGTAATCTAGAGATGAGTTCAAGTGCATGAAAGAATATGCAAGTGTAATCCCAGTTTACAAAGGAATTCAAGAGCCTTGTGTCCCAAGGGTTTCTGCATGGACACCATAGACAAATGTATAGCAAAATTTCATCACGTCTGTTAGCACACACACCCTATACTTGGAAGAGATGGACTGCTTTTTCTGCCTTAAATACTCATATTTCTGGCTTTCTAACTTCTCTAAATTTTAATGAGAAAAGTGTCTTGGTTAGTTTTGAGATTTGTTTCCAGATGCTTCTTTCACACTAAAGTGCCCCCGCTAAGTGAGTAGACACGTGTATTTACTGTGGGGTTCATGAGGGTACCACATAGCACCTACTTTGCCGTTTCCTGCTCCACCCAAGAGACTGGCCCCACCAGAGCTCTCAACACAGTAACCTAGTGCTCTGCTCTGGTCAATGGAGGCAGCTTCGTATACATCTATCCCTCCGCTCATGTGTTCCTCGCCAGCGCATTTATATGCTAGAATCTCACAATGGAAGTGTAGGAGGCCAATATGTAGGAGACTTGGAAAGAGAATTTCTCCCCAAGTTACTTGGTTTTTCTTGACAAAGAGATTGTAAGATTAATGGCATGGTCTATATCTTAAGCATGTGTCGAGATTCCAGATTTTTCCACGTAGTCATAATGTCATAATGTTAAATAATCTCCTATCTATGTTGATCAGCAGTGTTCCAAGCTCATTCTCAGCTTCTAAGTCCCAACTCATCCCCCCCCCCTTTTCATTCTAGGAGCCTGGCTCTCATCAGATTCTAAATCAATTGATTGTCCATGATGCTCTTAAACAGAAGGCGGTGTCTCACTTTCTAAAAGACTTCCCGCCTTTCCCTAATGTATGCTGACAGGATGGCAGCCCAGGTGGTGGCTTCCACGTGCACTATTTTTGCCAGGCATCTGCTAAGAAGCAGATTCTATGGAGACAGAGTAGACAAGCTAAGTGGTCAGCACTGTACCGTGCCCAGGAGTTGGAAAGTTACTGGGAATGAGTGGTGTGTGACTCACCTGGCTGTGTCGCCATGTTTGTTGTCAGAGATCAAAGTCACGTTTTTGTTTAAGGCTGAAGATTCAGAGAGAAAACCATATCAAGAACTAACTAGAAACTCCTATTACTGCTCAAATCACCTTCAAGAGGCAGTAGCCTAGGTGGGCGGCAGATGGTACTGCAGCCTTGAAAACCCAATGAACATCAGTCACATGCACCCCTGTGAGTAGTTTATAGAGATATTCAGCACAAAATGGCCAAGAAGGGAGATTATTGTATCTTTACATGTGGGCAAAGGGAGAACTTGGAGGCTGCCCCCTTTGGAAGTGCTAGTAATGTGGTCACACAGGAACACAGGACTTGGTTTCAGCTAACCAACATCCCAATTCCATTTCTGCCACATCATGGCACTCTGCTGAGAGTCTGTATTCATTGTTCTAGTGAGTGCCTGCTGATGTATGGGAAGTGTTTGATTCATCATTAGGAGAATCTCCTATTTACCAACAAGGATGTCCCGAGGCTTAGGGAGGTAGAGGAATTTGAGATGGCCTGGAAAAAAAATCTAGAAATCAGTTGAAACTTCACTATAATCTAGAGATGCCTAAGTCCAAAGTTGATACCCAGCCATTAGGCCACCAGGTGGGCCGCTGGCCTGGTGATAAGGTGTTACATGGTGCATGTCCTTAGTCTAAGGCTTCTCAGCGTCTCCTGCGTCACCATCTCCCAGGACCCAAACTTGAAGCTGAGCCTAACTGGAAGGGAATAACTACCATCTTATACCGGGTCTAGCGCCTACCTTTCCCCTGAGATGGAGGCACAGATGGCTCAGGGAATGGGGAACCGGACTGGAACTTTATAATAAAAGTCTTAGACATTACCAAGACATTGAGGTTAGGATATCTGGGTTTTTCCAGCTTGGTTCAATTTAGTTTTGCTTTGAAAAGCTTTGACCAAATAAAACTTTCCAAATAGAAAACTAGTTAAAGTAGAGGCAGCCTGTCAACAATGAGTGGGCAGCACAGGGGCCTGCCTTTCCCAAGAGACCCTGACATGCACATCCTCCCTTCCCTGAAAAGGGTGACCATGCAGGGTCCTCCATGCCCGGAGGACCATGGCAACCATGCATGGCTGGAAGCCATGCGGGCAATGGAAAGTATAGGGGCTCTGAAACCCACACACCCTAGATTTAGATCTCACCTCCACTTACCTTATGAAGCATGAGATCTGAGAGAGAAAGAATATGGGCTGTGATGTGAGCTTGGGGAGGAAACAAACAGAATAGATTAGGATAGCTTCCAACAGTAAAGGACTCACAGAAGATTAAAAACTAGAGAGAGAGAGAGAGAGAGAGAGAGAGAGAGAGAGAGAGAGAGAGAGAGAGAGTGTCAGATAACCAGTCTGGGGATTCTTTGGTGATTTGTTTTTTTTATGGCATGAAAAGGTGGCTTTTTAAGTGTTAAAATGAATAAAAAAGTTTATCTTTGGCATAAAATCCCAGAAACTGGACACTACACGTTCTGAGCCTTCTTTCACTCTGCTGAACGGATGAAATGTGGCATGGGGCTGGGAGATGGTTCCGTGGGTAAAGAGCTTGCTGCTCAAGAGTCAGATATGAGGTGAGATTCCCTGAACCCACATAGTCAGCTGCAGCACAACTGTCAATCCCAGAATTCCCACAGCAAGATGGAAGGCAGAGAAAGGGAGAACCTGATGAGAGGCCTCAATCTGCTAAGCCTGGTGTGCACATCAGTAAACAACGAGAGACTCTGTCTCAAACAGAGAGGGAGGTAAGGGAGGTAAGGACTGACATCCAAGGTTGCCCTCTGACCTCTGCGCACACACACACATATGCACAAGCATGGTAGAAAAAATGTGGTTTAGCGCCTACCTGGTGTCCAATGCACGTGACCACATATGCTTACACTCAAATACACTCAGTTCCAAGCTCGTCTTAGTAAGAACAGCCTGACTTGGTTTTGAACACAACAGGATGAACCTAGCAGCTTTTCAGAGGAGCCATGCTTGGCCTGAGGCCTCAGACTCTGAATCCCCAAGACCTAGTTTGACCTATCAGCTTCTCCCCAAGCCCTAACAAGACCAGAGGAGCCCGCCTGCCGTAGCACGAGTTACCCACACCCTGACCCTAATCTCCAGATGAAGCGTGAAGATGACAATAGAATGATTTTGAAGTGACACTTTTCCCCGGGGCCGCAGGTGGAAGCTGTCTTAGCTGATGTGTTGAAATATATAGATAAAATAGGCCCAAGGGGGAAACAATATGCAATAGGGCCAAAGATTATCATCTCTTACGGAAGAAAGGCCCAGTCACGGCTGGTATAGAAGGGCCAATCCTAGTCTAAGAACCCAGGGGCTGACCCCCTTGTGTGAGCTGGCTGACGGCAGAGTATAAGAAGAATGGTTCTGGAAGGCGTCATGACCAAGAATGCTCACATAATGTTCTCAAATACCAAATGTGCAGACTAACAAATGTTTAGTTTTCCTAGCAACTCAGGTGTGTGAGAGTTGTTTATTGGAATGGGTCTTTCTCGGGGACTCCCATAAAATGTGGTCACTGTTAGCCAATGATATGACTCTGACAAATTGGCTGTGGCTAGGGCATCCCAGTTCACTGCCTTGGCCATTGTTGGCAGACCCCAGTTTCTCCCCTTGTGGATATCGTCATTAGATTAATATGGCATGGCAGCAAGTCTCACTCAGAGTAACTTGTCTGAGGGAGGCAGAAGAAGAATAAAGAAAGAAGTCCCATTGTCTTCCTAGCCGAGTGTTAGAATCTACATACCATGCCTCATTATGATGGACCCACAGACTGAACTTAGCACATTGCAGAAGGAAACCGTGATAGAGCGGAAATCATTTAGAGATGATCTTAGAGGCAGGACCGCAGGGGGCTGTGATCTTCTGTTCTGGAACAGTGAACCAGACAGCAGCCCTTCCAACACAGGTATCTCAGAATTCGGAGACCTCACCGGTCTACCCTCTGAAGCTTGCAAAACAGTTCAGGCAGTAAAGTGCTTGCCCTTCGAGCATGGGTTTGGTAACCTCGTTTCAAAAGAGAGCAATCAACTGGACATGATGACAAAGACTTGTACCTCAGTTCTGGGGAGGAAGACCTTTGCTAAAACAATGTGCATCACATTCAAGGTTGTCCTCTGGGTCCACATGCACGCATGCCTGCACACACATAAGCACACATGCACATGTACACACATACAAAGAAAACATTCTATTTTCTTTATAAATGAAGTCTAGTGGAAGTCTGGATGTCGCTTCCTTACTGCCTGCTCAGTTTGTATCACGCTGTGTTTACATAGCATATCCCTTGGGCTCCAGGCTTCTTGAGAGTGGCAGGCTTTGTCTGCTCTTTCATGATCACAGCTCCTGACACTGAGACTGGTGGGTAGAAGGACTTTGAGCATAGATATTCTCCACAGACAGTTCCTGATGAAACTTTCTAGTCAAATCCTCGAGGTAGCCATGCAAAGTTAAGTACTATCCCTGCTAAAAGTGAGGACCACAAGGCTGCAATTATACATAAAGATAACAGGTAGGCTAGCTAGATTTGAGATGCAGCTCTCTCTAGAACCTTCTCTCTTCTTGTCCCTCAGCATCCTAGATGATAAAAAATACATGAGAGAAGCTGAGGTTGTCTCTGAAGTCTAGCATTTATAAATACATTAAAATACGCCATAGTCCTAGAACTTGTTTTGGAGTATCCAAAATGAGATAATGGAGATCATGATGATAATAATAATAATAATAATAATAATAATAATAATAATAATAATAATAAAATAGAATAAGTAGCTAAAGATGAGCATAGCCTGGGGAAAAGGCCCACAAGCACATGCAAGCGCACATGCCCACACATATTTTCGGAATGCTTACTCTGCATGAAAGATTTATGTGAACAGATAACTTGGTTAATATTCAACAGTTTCAAGTTTTTCCCAGTCTTCTGCCTGCAAATTATTGCTTTGATTTGGGTCACTGAACTGTTTCCCAGGACCGATATTTGGAGAAGAATTCTTCCATCACCAGAGGAATACAAAGACGGAGATTAGAATCAAATGAGACTAGAATGAACGGGGCAAGCAAGGGCTAGTGGGTAAATTTCAGGAGAGAAAGGAAGGTTGTAAGAGTTTGAAAGCAGCAGCCACAATTGTGAGGGAAATGAATAGAAGATCAGACCTTTTTCAAATTTGCCGTGAATGTTGACCCTTTGAGGTGTGAGAAACACAACCTGAAATCTCTATGTGGAGTTGAGGAGATCAGATGCTTGCTGTACATGCCTGAGGACCAAGTTTGAATCTTAAACACCTACATTAAAAAAAAAAAGCAAGGCCTGGCTGCAAATGCCTGTAACCCCAGCACTGGGAGGGTGGGGATGGTGGAGACAGAAAGATTCTGGGACTTCATAAGACAGCCATACTAGCTGACATTCGGTGAGAGGCTGGCTTGAGATAACAAGACAGAAAGGAA
>NW_004949096.1:7615406-7621951 GCF_000317375.1 Microtus ochrogaster | reverse complement strand
AGAAGAATATGCTGCATGTCCCACTCACATACACACACAACAGAAAGTAATAGAAGAAGGTATTAAATACAACACGCATACACACACACCCCTTATTTTCAATTCACTTTGGGGTTCTGGACAGTCTTCTTTGATCAATAATATACTGAGCCTGAGCCACATAGAATACAGTTTGGAGAATTACACATGAAAACTCAATCGAAAGAACATCCTAGAAGATGATGCAAATACTGTACTAAGGAGTAAAGTTGAAGTTCACTTTGTATGGTCCAGAGAAAGAGCTACAAAAGACTTCTGGTTTAGAATGAGTGAACTTATTAAGCATTTGACAAACAAAAAATGAAGATAAATAACAAGTTGGAGATTAAAACATCATTGAATTGAGCCCCCACAACATTTAGCAGAGAGTACTAGAACAGTCCGATTGAGAGAAAAAACAAAAGGAACCCCATCATACTGGTGCCTACAACATCCACACCACGTATCAACTGCAGAACCTTCGAGTCAGTCAGCTGGGGCTCCCAGTGGAAATTCCCACCACAGGTATTTTCATAAATACAAATATAATTTTATACATATATATGCATAATATTGGTAGCTGCTGGGAAAGATTTGCCTTCTAGCTCTTCACAATGTTTCCACTCTTTGCCAGTTTTCCTTTCTCCTTGCCACAGGGCCAGGCAGTCAGCCTGACACAGGGCAGAGGTGCTGGAGGACATTTGACATAAAAGAGGTGGCCTTCTCCCTCCCATAACCCACTTTATATAAGTTTAAACAACACAGGGCAATTTGCCAACATAATGTGTTTAATAAAGGTAAGAAGAAATAAAACACAGGTGAAGCAAATATATCCTGCAGACAGGTCAAGTTGACTCATCTCTGTCCCCTCTCCCACCCCCAAATTTGTAGATCCAATTGTTGTTACAGTCCCAGGGTACCTGGGGGGAAAGTATATTTTGGCTGGTGTAGCAATCTGGATATCCCATGTCTTAGATCACTCCCACATCTTATGTAAAAATTCAAATAGGAAATCTAAAAGCATCAAACTCTTGGAAATGGGAAGGGGTTACCAGAGGCTGGAAAGAGGGATGGGGTCCAATTTCTATAGAATATTGTAAAAAGAAGAAATATGAATAAAATATGGTAGCATTTTAAAATAATAACAGTTCATAACCTTGGTCTCTGATCCCCTTCAGAGGCATTATTTAAGAATTAATGTGAGGAAGAAGAAGCTGCAGAGTTCTCAGCCGTAAGTGGGGCCCCTGTATTCCATCCTCTCGTTCCAAGGCTCAGGGATCTCGGTAGAAGAGGGAGCAATGGCCAGAGGTAGTGGGTGATTACAGTAAAACAGTCTTGTCTAGACACAACAGGTGTACACACACTTAGAGACACAATTACTGTCTTCATTAGCATCATCAGCCGAGGAGGAGGGAAAGGATCAAAGGCTGGATCGTGACGCTCCCTGCTTGTCTCTACCACAAAAGAGAACCAGGAGCACAGATGACCACTGTGCTTGGAGGAGAGTGACAGAAGGAGACCTCTAAGACAGCGGAGAGGAAGTCTCATGAATACCAGATGGTCTGAAAAGGCTGGCTTGCATTCTAGAGAAAGAAATAAAGTCAACTCCGCATATCAGGAAAAATTAAGGGAATCCCCGTCAGCTGCCATCATCACTAGGTACCGGCGGTCTCAACTGCACACACATTTCACAGCTTTCATGCACCTTTGATCCTCTGGAAGTTTGAGGGTCTATCTGGGATCCATGCCACTGCTCTGCCCCAGAGAACTAATTCAAGGACTTGCAATCCTAACTGCAGGCATGTTTCCGAGTGTCAAGGCTTTGCCCCCTGAAGAGACTTCTGCTCAGTATCGGTTTGGCTATTAGGGGCCCGTCATCGTACTATATGGGTTTAGAATTGTTTTCCTTTGCAAACTAATAACAAAAATATTGAAAAGGAAGAAAGCCTATCAAATTCATTCTTATCCTACCACTGAAATATAAATAGAAGACAAACAAAAAGAATGAAGACCAGTTTCCCTCACAAACATATTTGGGAAACTTAACAACATACAAACAGCTAGTTATGGTGGCTCATGCCTTTAATCCCAGTGTTCGAGAGGCAGAGGTAGGTGGATCTCAGTGAGTTCCTGGCCAGCCTGGTCCACATAGCAAGTTCCTGGAAATCCCAGGCTGTGTGGAGATACCCTGCTTCAGAATTCTAAAATGAAAATAAAATAAAATAAAATAAAAACACAAAGCAAACCTAATCCAACAAGACATCAAAATGTTTACACATCAGGATGAAGTGAGATTTATTCCTTATATTCAAGGATGGTTCAATATATGTAAGTCTAGAAAATTAATATATCACATCAAAATAATAAAGAACAAAAGTTATATGCTCACCGCAAAGTGTTCTGGTTTTGCTCCATAGCATATAAATATTTCACCTCTTATTAGTAGAAACAGAAAATGCTCTCCATGAGACTCGGCATTTGTCCATAATAAATCCTCCAACAACTTGGCTATAGAAGGGCCATTTTTGCCACAGTTGAGTCTACATGCGGCACACAGTCATCACCATTCTGGATTTGGAAAAAAGTGAAGCATTTTCTCTAAAATTGTGTACGGGGGAAAAATGCTCAATTTACCACTATCATTCAACAGAGAATTAGACATCCTTTAGACAGCAATTAGAACAAAAAAGGATAAAAGGACTGCAAACACAACAGGAAGAAGTAAAATTATCCCTGTGTGCAGATGGCATAATTTTATATAAGGTAAATATAAAGGCTACACAAAAAATTGTGAGAACTGATAAAGTCAGTAGAATTGTAGTATACAAAATCAACGTGAAAAAATCGGTGATAGCATTTTATGTTTAACTAGCATATAAAGTGTTAGGGATCCTAATGGGGTTTTCAAACAAAATTGGCTTTTAGTGAGTGATCTCCCCTTTTCTCCTGTTCCTCTGATCCTCTCCTCTCTGTAGCCTTCTCTCTTCTTTCTGTCATGTGTTCCTGTTGCCCTCTTCCCCTTCCTCACCATCACTTTTCACCATCTTAGGGTTTCCTTTCTAGTTTCATGGCTGTATCCACACTTACACCAACTTATATACATACACAAAATCATTTTCTATACCAGTAATAAATTTAGTGGAAAAGAAATCAAGACAGTAATTCTGTTCACAATCATTCTCCATTCCCCCCCCAAAAAAATCTAGGAATAAATTTAATGAATGGAATGGAAGATATCTACAAAGAGAAATATAAAACACTGATTTAAAATTAAGGAAGACACACCAAAAATTACATGCCATGTTTATGATTTGAAAGGACTAATAATATTAAAATATCCATGTGTTCCAAGATGATCTATAGATTCAATGTAATCCCCACCAAAACTCCAACGGCATTCTTCACAGAAACAGAAAATACCATCTTACACTTATCAGGATGGCTTCAAAAACACTAATGACAGCTTATGCTGGAGAGAAGGTGGAGGAAGGGGAACACTCCTCCATTGCTGGTGGGAGTGAAAACTTGTACAACCACTTTGGAAATCAGTGTGGTAGGTTCTCAGGAAATTGGGAATCAATCTACCTCAAGACTCAGCAATACCACTTTTTGGCATATACTCATACCACAAAAACATTTGCTTAACTATGTTCATAGTAGCATTATTAGTAAAAGCCAGAACAGAGAAACAACCTAGATACTCCTCAACCGAAGAACAGGTAAAGAAAATGTGGTACATTTACACAATGGAGTACTATTCAACAGTAAAAACTAATGAGATTTTGAAATTTTCAGGAAAATGGATGGAACTAGAAAAAAAAATCCTGCATGAGGTAACCCAGACCCAGAAAAACAAACACAGTGTGTACTCACTCATAAGTGGATATTAGATATAAAGCAGATGATAACCAGCCTACAGTCTACAATCCCAGAGAAACCAGGAAACAAGGAGGATCCTAAGAGAGACAAACATAGATCCCCCTGGGAAAGGAAAATAGACAAGATCTCCTGAATAAATTGGGAGTGTGGGGGGAGGGGAGGGGAGAATGGGAGGGAGGAGGAAGAGGATAGGAGAAGGGGGCAGAACATGAGGGAGCAGAACAAGGGGGAGCAGAACAAGGGGGAGCAGAACAAGGGGGAGCAGAACATGAGGGAGCAAGATGGTCAAGATGGGGGAAGGACAGAGAGGGAAAGCAAGAAAAAAGACATCTTGATAGAAGAGCCGTTAGGAAGAAACCTGGCACTAGAGAAATCCTCAGGGATCCACAAGGATGACCCCAGCTAAGGATTTAAGTGATAGTGGAGAGGGTGCCTGAACAGGCTTTCCCCTGTAAGCAGACTGGTGACTAGCTTAATTGTCCTCATAGAACCTTCATCTAGCAACTGATGGAAGCAGATGCAGAGATCCACAGCAGAGCACTGGGCCGAGCTCCTGGAGTCCAGCTGTAGAGGAGGAGGAGTGATGATAAAAGCAAAGAGTTCAAGACCATGATGGGATAAAATGTTACTTAAAATCTTATTTTTCTTTCTTGATGGTGATACTTTTCTGAGGGTTTTGTCATCTCGAGTCCCTGCTCTTAACGCTCTCAAACTTCTCTAGTTATTTCATCAGGGACATTGCATTTGCGTAACCTGGGAGTGCAAATCTCAGTGTTGCTTAAAATCAAAGAAGTATTGATTTAATAGGAATCTACAATTCTATTCTATTTACTTTTATGAAAGGTAATGGGAAGCATAGCTAATGAGTCTGACCTTCGGGTGGTGGGTATCTTTTGAAGACCTCATCACCCAGTGACGTTATGACCAGAGCTGAATATTACATTGTTTTCGTTGGCAGAACTTCAGGGCATGGAATGGATATGGGGGAAAGGGAGGGATAGTGGCAATTATTTCCTCATTTCTTCTTTTTGCTCTCAGGTCCCTAGAAATAGAACCTCTGGAAAAAATCCAGAAAAAAAAGTGTTTCCCTGCAAGTTTGTGTTTAAAGGCAGCTCCTCCTCACGGAAGTGAAGATAGAAAGGTTTCCAAGGCAGCAGGACCTGAGCACGCTTCTTGTCTCAGACCCTTAACACCCATTGTATGAATCTGGTAAAGTGGGAGAGCATAGCTTTGCTGAACTTCCTGCTATTATTTCCTAGTGTTTTCAAAATGGGTACAATCACACCACAACCTCGCACACATCAAAGGGGGTGTTAGCATCATAGCCAAGCCAAAATCCAACACAGGCAATCCGACCCCAGAGCCCAGTGTTTAAAGACTGCAGTGCATTTTAGACTGAGAATTGAGATGTTGGTGAAATCCCCCAAACCAAACACATCCCAAGAGCTGACTAGAGAGCACCCCACACAAGGCAGCCCTGTGATGGTTTCAGTGGCATCAGATCATGCAGCTGGGCCGTGGCTCCTGTCAGATGAGAGTCAGTGCACCTGACTCGGGACTGGACTAGACTGGAGCTGGACTCCCAGGAGGCTGCAGGAGAGATGTTTGTCCACAGACACACTACTGTAGTCAAAATTCTGACAAAGGCTGTCAGTCACCTTCATCAATATGATTCTAGGCTTCTCTTCCTTTGGATTCTGTCTCCACTTGACCTAGGACTACATAGTAGCCAATGCCTCAACCATCCTACCAGAGACTCATCAGGGCTGTACTCACTGCCAAGACAATCCCTTTCTCCCATTCCTTGCTTTCCCCATCCAGCCTCCTTAGTCCTTTTGCATACTCTTCGCTGCCAGGAAATGCTTCCGGTGGTAGGCCATGCTAGACTAGCTCCTATCTCAGTGTTCTATGCCTCTTTTACTTTAGGAACCTATCCTCCCCAAGACCAGACCGCATGCTCTCAGACTCTGGCCTCTGAAGTTTTGTTTCTATCATATGCTTTCGAGACGATGTTTCCCATAAGCCCCTGTCATCACCTACGTTTGTGATAGTTTTATCTAATACTATTCATTTTGCAGTCAACAGAGACCATCTAAAATTAAAATTAATAAATTTTATTAATTAATAAATTTCAGCTCTGTGGCTGACAGCTCTGGTATCCGGAATAACCTCAAATTCAGGTCCAACCTGACCCATTATTGATGTCACCAGGCGTGAAGTCGCATTCCGGCTCTTCCTCCTTGGGGACCCATCGGTCTCAGGAAAGGCAATGTCTTTTGTGCGTTTTGAATTTCAAATTATTATTTGTGCTTTTAAAAAATTGTTCATTTTATGTGTATGAGAGTTTTCTTGCATGTCTATATGCACGCAATGCATTGCCTGGTACCTGTGGGGGTCAGAAGAGGATGTCAGGTGCCCTGGAACAGGAAGTGTAGATGGTCGTTAACCACCATGTGGTGCTGGGGACTAAATCTATGTCCTGTGCCAGAACAAGTGCTCTGTGCCACAGAGCCATCTCTCAGCCCCATTTGTATTTCTGACAAAACTCTACATTCAACTTTCAGATGCCAGAGAGCAGCTTCCCCTGGAAGTGGCTACAATCACCCAAGATCCAGTGTTGGCTGCGTTTCCCTCCACTCTCCTCCCCC
>NW_004949096.1:7613560-7614687 GCF_000317375.1 Microtus ochrogaster | reverse complement strand
TACACCATGACCAGAGATGACTCAGTGGTCACTTGAGTGCCACAATCCGTCCCAGGACACTGAAAAAGAAAACATTTTCAATCTGTTTGTCTGAATTACATGCATTTAAACAAATATTGGACTGAATTAAAACTTATTTTCACAAATCCTAGCATTTTCTACTTGAAGCCACTTCAGAGATGCTCAGATCCAACCTGTAGATTGCTAGAGGGAGAAACTACCATAAAAGAATTTCAGAAACTTCACAATATTAGCAGGGGAGCCATGACTAGAACCCAGGACCAGTATCCTGTCTCCCTACAGTTACCTATCACAGATCACAGTATGGCTGGTCCTCCTTCCCTCCCCCACCCCGCAGTACTCACTCTGATTTAGAACTCCTTGCTCATTCATGAGGAACCAGAGGTCGAGTGACATCAAGTCATGTGCCCGGTCACCCAGATCATAACTGAAGATGAAAACCAGGGCTGGGATCCTTCCAGCTCAAAGGCCTGAGCGTACTGTGCCATGGGTCTGTTTTCTCAGCCTGCTCTTTGGAGATTATTCTCTTTCATAAAGAAAAAAAGAAAGGTCATCAAAGACGCAAGGTGGTAGAAGAGCCCTGGCTGTCGTCAGGTGACCTCTGACACTGACCTGTCTCTGTGGCAGGCCCTAGCCGTACTCTGCTAAGGGTTGACATCAATACCTAGTTGGAAGTTGTTGAATAAGTGAGATGCTTTTTTGTTCTTGTACCATGAAGCCATGTTATTCCTGCTTTCCTGCCCAGGAAACCTCAGTGGAGAGTCCGGAGTCCTGCAAACGCCTGCTCAGGCAAGCCGCGTCCTCAGACCCAACTGCTCACCTCTGTTTTCGCTGCTCCGGCAGGGATCACTGCCTCTGTCTGTGTGAATGCACTGTGTGTTTCCCTTCTTCCCTTTCTGTTTGCTCTTGGAAAAGCCCGTTAGTGCTGAATGACATGACTAAACAGCAAAGGGGAGAACAGGTGATGTGCTAATAATTCTTAAGTAAATACCATTTGTTATTGTCACCTCTGAGCCTTCCAGAGAGGTGGCACCATCCCTGGTCCTGGACCTCCTCCCTTTGGCTCTGTCTTTCACTCACCTGGAAAGGCAGGTTTGGGGGGGGGG
>NW_004949096.1:7610144-7613460 GCF_000317375.1 Microtus ochrogaster | reverse complement strand
GAGAGAGAGAGAGAGAGAGAGAGAGAGAGAGAGAGAGAGAGAGAGAGTCTTGGAAGGGTTGGTGATAAAGGAAGGAAGAGGATGGTAAAGAAACAGGGTCACCGAGAGAGTCACAGAGAGCAAGCAAGAGAAGGGCAGGGACACGTGTGCCTGCTCACGTACACACAGTAGAGCAGAGAAGCAACAACAGCTGATGATTAAGGGGAGAGTTTCCCAGGGTTCATCTCAGAGGCCTCTTCTCAAGCTCTGGGACTTCGCAGGCATCATGTCCAAGTGGCTCTAACTATACCCTCTAGCTCCGTGTTTGCTCTTTTCAGCATTTAGGATGTGTGACCTTCCTGACTTGCTGTGCGGTAGAGGAGACGATAAATTGACTGTGACTTAGCAAGGTTTTACGACATCAGAATTAAAGTGGAGCATCCTTATGTTGGGGATGGAAGGAATGAGGCAGGGCCAAGAAGATTTGCGTTTGGCTGGAAGGATTGATGTCTGGTAAAAGAAAGGGAAGATAGACTCCTCTCCTAGTTAGAGTAAAGACCAGAGAGTCCTATCAAAGTAAGGTCCTTCACTCACTTGCCCAACAGACACTGATGCAGTCTGGTGCAGATCTTAGGTGCACATCCTAGCTCTGGGAATGTGTTGGCATCAGGTCTCTTCTCCCTAGTGACTCATGACCTAGCAATTAAAGTAAACATTTTAAATAGAAAATAATGAACTGAAAATAGACTGAGCAGGTTTGACTTATGTATTTAGGAATACACACACACACACACACACACACACACACATATCTGTTTCTGTGCTTTCTATTTGTCTTATAGATTCACAATGTATGTCAACATGATAATGACTGAGAAGTTCTATAGCATACAGCTCTGGAGAATATTATTTAACTTAGAAATTCTAATATATTTAATAAAATGGTCCTTTGTATTTGTGTGTGTGTGCATACATGCATGCATGTGTAACATTAGCATCTTGAAAAACTAGAGGAACAGGGTGAGGGCTTGGACTTTGATAGCAAACAATGCCAGTCTCGTTACTAGCACAAGACTTTAAGAAAGTCAGTTAACCTTTCTCATCATTTAATTAAGTTTCTTGCCAAACTTATTAATATATCACCAGGTTACATGTATGTGTGTGTATATATATTTGAGGGACAGCAAGATGAGTGCATGGGAGAGGTTGGAGGGCAGAAAGGGAAGGGAGGAAATAATTGTAATTTTAAAAAGCAAAAAATTAATATAAGAAAGAAAATGAAATGGCAGATATTATATTTTTTGAAAACATAAAATATAAAAAACCTAAAAAAGGTGACTTGGGGTCACCAACTCCAGCCAGACAGGGAAGGAACCAGCATAGGTCCAAACTAGTCCCTCTGAATATGGGTGACAGATGTATGGCTGGGGCAGACTGAGGGGCCACTGGCAGTGGCACCAAGATCTATCCCTACTACTTGTACTGGCTTTTTGGAACCCATTCTCTTTAGATGGATACCTTGCTCAGCCTAGATATAGTAGGGAGGGCCTTGGACCTTCCTCAAAGCAATGTGCCTTACCATCTGAGGAGTGGATAGGGGGGAGGGAATGGGAGGAGGGGAGGGAGTGGGAACTGGGATTAGTATGCAAATGAAAAAAGATAGTTTGTTTTCTTTGTTTAAAAAATGAAATTAAAAAATTTTAATTTTTTTTTTTTAAAGAAGGTGACATGGGGTGGGCAGGCTGCTACAGCAGGCTCACTGACAAAGGTGGCTCTCTGGAGCAAGACCTTAAAGGAGCCAGTGACATCAGGGTTGAAAGAAAAGAGCATTGCGTGGACAGGGAGGCCTTCGGGCAAAAGTTGATTGTGACCTTCAGCATTGTCAGTACCTTAATGTGAACAGAGAACAGACTGTGATCAGCACAGATGAGATCTAACTTCTGAGCGGCGACAGAGCTAGGTAGGCCACAGAAGGTTGTTCTCTAAAGGAAGAAAGACAATGGCTTTGGTGCCATTTTTAGTATGTAGTGTGTAGGGCAGCCATTCATATATGGGGGTCTTTCATTCCTGCTCCTGTAATGACCACCTCCTTTCATTGTTGGCATTTAGAACCAGAAGGCCACAGACTCAAGCTATCCGTATTGATAACCGCAGGGTAGTTGTGGGCTTTGGAAATAATCGAATCCTCCTTCTCCATGCAGCAACAAACTGGCAACATCAAACTTGTTTGTTCTTGACGATATTGTCATCATTCCAGCAAACGCAAGGACAATTAATTCAGTCTTTTTTTTCTTTTTTGTTCTCTACGTTTCAAAGTCACCTCTGGTTCTTAAGGCTATGGGATCCTGTTTCTCGGTGATTACCTTGGCTCATTGTTCCTTCCATCTCAGCTCCTCGTGTGATAAATAAACTCTTCTCCAGCACTGACTGTGCCCACAGCCTGTCAGTCCGGTGCAGGAACCACCAGCCATCTGTGGCCATTCAGCACGTGACAGGTGGACAATGTAAGAAATCAAATGTTTAATTTATCAAATTGTAGCTAGTGCAAGTAATTTTAGATAGATAGTTTCAACGAGTTAAAGGTTTTTGCTTTCGTTTTTGGTTTCTGATCACGGGGAAAGTACTGAAATGCATTCACACAAATAAGCAGGTCAGTTAGTGAGAAATTCTTATGAAAAGAATGGAACATTCTTAAAGTTTGCTGAATTAGTATGCGGAAATATATTAGCATAGTTATTTGGCCAGGTCATGAAAAAGACATCTCATCCATATCTCAGAAGTCATCTCTAAAAATCATTATTTCATTAAGTGTTCAAAAGTAAATGATGAGGTCATCTTTGATGGAAATGCTACATCCCAAAGAAACTTGGGAAATGGCTGTGGTTTCTGTTTCTCTTGTGGACCAACAGTGTACATCAACATAATACAGACTCCAAGAGTTTTCCTCTGGAAAACAAGATTTAACATAGAAATCCCAGCATACTAAAGAAAGGGTCCTATGTGCACATCAATATTTGTGTATGTGTGTGTGTGTATGTGTGCACATAAGACTTTAGCATCTTGAGAAACTAGAGAAGCGGGGTGAGGGCTTGGACTTTGATAGCAAACAATGCCAGACTCGTTACTAGCTCGTGACTTTAAGAAAGTCAGTTTACCTTTCTCACTATTTTGCCCAATAAAACTAACTAATATATCACCAGCTTGCATGAGGATGAAATATGAGAAGCAAGAGCCTATCACAGATCTCCATACCTGGTGAATTTCCCCTATTATTTTCATTACATCTGGGTGGGGTTAAGTGGCTGAGTGGCAGGCTGTGGTTCAAGAGAGAAAGGTG
>NW_004949096.1:7607028-7609914 GCF_000317375.1 Microtus ochrogaster | reverse complement strand
GTATTGGAAGCCAGAGTGAAAGAGGGATCTGTGCTGCATCCCACCACTGTGCAGGTACGCCTGCACCAAATGCCTTTCTACGGTTCATTCTTGGTACAACCACCATCTGAGCTGGAGTTGAAGCACGTTGCCCTTTGAATCCCCTACCATGCAAAGCAAAGAACAGGCCCTTCGCGTGTGCCTGTGCACTGTCTGCTCTGGTCTGCCCTGCCCATGCTTCTCTTCCATCAGGCCAACCACTGTGAGTCTGTTTCTACAAGCTGACTTCTTTGCTGTTCGTTAGGTATGACGGTAACACGCCCACCTCTGAGCTTTGCATGTGTTGTCTGTTTGGTACAGCATGCTCGTCCGGTTACCTAAGCCTCCCTCTCTTAGGACCCTCAGTCCTTTCCTGGAATGCTTTCTTCCCAAAGCTCCCTAAACCCCACCTGCTCTCGTCCTCACCAACCGTTCTCCCTGCTCCACACATCTGATGTGCTATGCTTGGTTTTCTTATTTGTTTCCATCTGACAGGACATCAGCTGCATTAGAATTGAGTATCTTTGTCTGTACCATGCTCACATCTGGCACATAAGAGAGAAATATCAACAGGTGGGAACTGGAAAGAGGGCTCAGCAGTTACGAATGCTTGATGCTTCTGTAGAGTCCCTTGGTTTGGCTCCTAGCACCCAACTCGGACTGCTCACAACCACCTATAATTACAGTCCCTTGAGACGTAACATCTTCTGGTTCCCAAGGACACCTGCACACACATGGTGTACAGACAAACAGGCACACACACACACACACACACATAAGCACAAATTTAATAAATCTAAACAAACAAACAAACACACAAAAAACACTGATTAGTAACCAGAAGCTGAAGCTGTGCATATTCTGTCCCTGCATTTAGTTTGCAGCATGGTTTATCCCAAGGAAGGAAACACATCTCCAGCATGGCCTCTGTGGTTTTTATTAGTGTTTTCTGGGACCCATCAAACAAACAAATAAAAACATATTATTGAAAAATAGAATTCTTTCATTAAACAGAAATTTCTTGGATTTAACAGTTTAAGGGGGAAAGGTTCTGCTTTAAAAAAAAAAAACCAACAGTGGCAGTAGGGTTGTTGCCCACCAATTACCAACCCAGAAGCCAGATGGCAAGAATAAAATTTATAGCTACAGAATGATTAACCCCAATTCAACTAAACTCTGAAGCCTACATGTTTCAAAAGCTTGCGAGACACAGTTCCAAGGAATTTGGCTTTCTTAATGGCCTCCCTTATTCTAGAAGTGAATCTTGAGCCTCCCAGCTGAGGACAATTCACCTGTGGCCCTAAGGTTGCCAGGACGGTGCTCCAGTCTCATGGACTGTATTCCTCCATCGGTCCAGATCAGGAGTCTCTCACCACCTACATCCTCACATGCCCTCCTCACATGCGGGAAGCTCCACAATACACAGGGCACCCAACAGGCGCTTTGTTTGAACCACAGAAGAATAATGCAGTTTCTCCTCCATCTTACTAATCTCACTTTTCTTATATTTTATACATTTAAAAAAATGACACACTTGCAAAACTAACATCTAACGTGCATGGCTAACCTTATCAAAATATTCCTCAGCATTTTTCGAAAAGGAAAAATAAAAATAAAAACCAACCCCTAAATACTAAAACTGAGAACGGTTTTATGCTTAAATAGCAACTGACATCATATAAACACATTTATAATCTTCATTGGTTAAATAGGTCCAGGGTTCGTTGCTGGCGTCTTGTAACCAGCTTAAGTCTCACAGCTCTGGATAAGGAGTAGAATTGCCATCCAGCAGACACTGGTGTGGAGAACCAAGCAGCCTGTTTGAATGTCTTTTCAGCATAGGCAGGAGGCAGAGGAGAGCGTCACAGTAAACTAGTCACCACACAGAACGTGTCTTTGGAGGTCTGGAAGCGATTCACATCCCGGTTAGGAACATGACTGATGCCTGCCCAGTCAGAGGAATCTCCCCAAAGGTGGTTGCCAATCGCTCAGTGAATAGTTATCCAGGTAAGGCATCCCAGGTAAGAGGAGAACAAAAGTGGTCAGACTTTGTCCCTGCCCTCAGAGGGCTTACAGTCTAGCCTGACAGGAACTTGAAGGAAGGCTCTGTCTGTGAATCTTGTAGGCGTGGGTTTGTCCTGCTCAGGTAGCATGCTGAAGAAGCTGGGGTCCAGGGCCTTGCTTAATTTTATTAAATCATATAGGAGCCTCCGATGATCTGAGTAATTTGAAGTATTAATGTTCCATTACTTGACTTAGGTTCCCATGGAAACCGCTAATAGGACACTTAGGCATATTCATGGAGACTCTATTTAGTAAGCCTTTAGCCAATTAATCACAGATGAACTTATCAATTAAGTGACTATTCCTTAAAGAAAGAGGGGCTTCTCTGTAGGGCTTTCTTGTTTCTTTCTAACTGTGGTGGGGAGCACTCGGCTACACCCCAAGTTGGCATAGCTTCATTACCTGGAGTTCTCCAAGTCGTGAACAGCACACAGAAAACACAGCAGAGCCAAGAAAGTAGGTATGAGAGCGCTCAATGCTGCAGCCTTTTTGAGTAGGCGCTGGGTGCCAAGAAACCGTCACTCTCGGCAAACAGCACAATCTGTTCCCACTGGTCCTCTCCAGACTCTCCTGACAAGGAGAGCTCTGTGGTGAAGAAGCTGTAGAAAGAGCCAAAGCCAGTTACAGGAATCCGAGAAACTCACAGGCTTGTGGAAAGTGAACCCAGAGAATGGCTTCATCACCCTAGACCAAAGCAGGAGGAAACTATGCAAGGAACAGCAGAGCGAAAACAGGCAGATGCAGCTAGTACCATCACCTCACATACACACGCGTGTGCACACACACAAGTACACAGGCACTTGA
>NW_004949096.1:7601019-7606857 GCF_000317375.1 Microtus ochrogaster | reverse complement strand
ACCCACAGAATCTTTCCTCAGTATTTCCCTCTGCAGTATAAGCTTCTCTCTGCATTCCCAGCGCAAACATTTCCTCTTGTACTTCCTGCTAGGTCACTGCATTTATCTGACTTTGGTTCTCATGTGGTGTTCTGAAAAGAATCTCCTCCATCTATCAATCCTGTTGTCCCTATTATTTAAAAAAATAAAAATATATTGACTTCAAGGTCTTGCTTCATCTTTACTCTAGGGACTGGAAGGTTCTATAAATCTCTTTGTCCTGAATGACTACCTTTATATTGACTGGTTCATTTGGTGTTCTCACTCCAGGGTACTTTTATCCTCCTGGAGACACTTGACAATTTCTAGGAATACTTGGATTGTCACAGGAACGAAATACCGATGGAGGTCATAGATGTTGCTACACATTTTACAACACACAGTACAACCCCCACCACAAAGAATGGACCAGCCCCAAACTTCAACTGTTCCCAGGGAGAAACCTTAAGTTACAGAAACAAGAGCATGCTCGTCCATCATTCCCATAGCACCACCTCCCTTTCTTGATTATTTTTCAGTAAGTTGGGCTGAATTCTACACAGCTAGAGGTAAGTACATGTGGCCAATGACTTCTTAACCATCCAAGGGTAAAGGGAATACAGGAAAATCATCCATGAATGAAAGTAAAGCCTCCCGCACCATCGTTCAGCATTCCCGGGCATGTAATCATGCAGTGATCACAGGCTACTCTGGCTTATGGAAGCTCCCCCTCTCTACTCACTAAGTCAAGTTAAATTTCCCAGCATCCTTTGGGTTGATCCCATCAATCTGAGACCCTGAACTTTGTCCTACTGATGAATCCCATTTCTCTTGAGGAGGTCACGTGGACGCTTCTGTGTAGAGAACACATCAACTTCTTTCTTCTAAATCATTTTGTAAATTCAAACATTTAATGCCCTCGCATTTCTCTCCCCTTCCTCTTAGCAAGAAGCACAAGGCTACAGGCCCTGTTGTTCTTGGGGGAAGAAAAGAACATCACAGCAGAGACAACAGCGAATCACAACCACGTACAGTTTCAGAGTTCACAGAAAACTGTGTACATTGGCTCCCCACATAGGACATACTTCAACGTAACAAAATAATTGCTTTCGTCAACTGTAGTGTTCGTTCTTCCCATCAGAAGTAGATGTTTTTTGTCCCTTCATGGTACATAAATATCACTGAACAGCAGTCTTTTGAAATATTTACGTCCAGTTCTTCATTGATCATAACCCATTTGCTGTGTGGTTTTGGTTTGTGTCCCAAGGGTCGGCAGCCTCAGTTCTCATTTTCTCTCCATCCACGAGCGTTCTTCCCGAATTTATAGACCAGCCGTCGTCCGTCCACGCGCTCCAGAATCTCTCGCTTGTAGTAGTATCTGTAAGAAGGAGATGAGTTAGGAGGCCGTTCAGCCTGAGCACGGCAGGGAGTGCCTGCTCCTGTGGCCTTGCCCTTTATGAACACGAAGTTGCTCACCTCATGGCCCGGCTGAGCTTCTCGTAGGTCATGCTGCTGTTGTTCTTCTTCTTCCCCCACAGCTGGGCCACAGCCTCTGACTTCAGGAACCTGAAGATGCCTTCGGAACGGTCTTCCCATTTGATCAGTCCTGGGTTCTTATCTGGGCTCAGCAGAATGTCCCGAATGAACTCCCATAAGTGAGTCCCTCTTGGGTCTGATGAAAAGCAAGACACATTGACTTACTAATGGCCCGGATCGGAGAACAGGAGGGAAAGAGAATGAGGAGTTACAGCTTCTTCCTTGAGATACAGAATCACCAAATGGTCACTGTAGAATGAACAACTCATCTAGCCAAGGTGTGGGGGATTTCAGTGGTTTAATCAACGTGGCACAAGTGTCTACTGCCAAAGCCAGGAATAGAGAATGTGGTGTTAACTCTGTAATCCAGGCCGAGTTTCTTCTACTGTTCACTAATGGCCTGGGCTTCGTTTCAGACAGCAATCCTCGGTCACTTATCTAATATGTCACCTGTTTTAGTTACTCCAACCCTACCGCTGTGCTCCAGCCATGACATCAGTAGAGCAATGAAGTCTTAACTCCAGAAGCATGTTGGGCCAGGGGAGGGGGTAGCAAACAGGGGTTGGAGGAACCAACTTAAAAGCTAAGCAGCTCCTGAATATGACTTTACTTCCAGGAGTTGCACATCAGAGCCCCTTCCCCTTGCAACTCAAGAGACTGGATGAGTTTTCCTGCATGGGACAAGCTGGTGGGGCAGATGGTAAAGACACCCCAAGTCTCTGTCATTTCTAGGTTGTAGAGTTTTGACAGTTCTTTGTGCCCCCTCTAGACGATGTCTCTGAAAGTCTATATGAGTTCACAAGGTTTTCTCCCTGGGGAAATCTGACTTCCAGAGAGCGGAGTTGAATCTTCAGAACAGTCGTTTTTTGGGACAAGACCTCCCCCCAAGAAAGAGCGATGTGTGCCAGCCACTCCTATTCATCTCCCTCCTTGCCTTATCCTGTTTTCCTCTAGACATATAACCTATGCCCACAAGTTCTTATCCACGTAGTATTCTAGTTCTAGAGAAATTAAGATGAGGGAGAAATCCCCAAGAGGCCCGGCTTTCAGAAACAGTCAACAGGGAGTCACCTTGATAGAAAGCAAGTCCCCTTTAGAGGCAAAGGAGTGGAGACAGAGGCAATACTGCCAGGCAACTTACTGTGCTTTTTGGTGTGGGACTTTACGGGGTGGTCTGGTTCCTTTTTCATATCAGGTGACTCTGCTAAGGGAAAAGTGAGAGCCCTTCAGTTTACACACCTCAGGCAAGTATCATTGTCACGACACACTTGGTCACTATCCACAGACTACCCCCTGCATGTCAGCCTTGTCCAGCTGTATGGATACACTGTGGGGAAAAACACTGCAGCGTAGAAATGGGGGGTCGAGGTAGGGAAGTGGGACTTGTTTGCAACTTAATAGAAGAGGACACAGAAGACTTCTGTGATAAAGGGACCCACGGGATATGGGGGAGGTGGCCACTCAGATTACCTGGGGACAAACTTTCCAGATATAAAGACAGTAAGTGCAAACTGCCTCAGGTCACTGTGCATGAAATGTTTACACGGCACAGAAAGAAGCCAGTGTGGATGTGAAGAAGGGGCAGAGGGCTGGGAAGTGAAGTTCTGATCATTAACGCCTTACAGAAATTTTTGAAAGGACTTTGTTCTGCTTCATTCTGAGAGAGAAGGTAAACCGTGGAAAGATTTAGGTCATCCAAAGGATGTTTTTATAACATAATAAAAAAATGTAAACACTCATAACAAAGAAGGACAACGTCTAAGCCAGAGGAGTGCCATTTTTGGCATGCAAAGTTACATTTTAATCACCTTGACAAAGGGGCCATTGAGTGTCCTGAACTCAGCACAGAGGGCCACAGTGGACTATGGAAACACAGATTAGCTTAACAAATGGCTCTTTATGGTAACCCTGTCATTGTCTCCAGAGAGGAGAAGACAGAGGCAGATCTATGATGTGAAAATTCTCCTAAAACCTAAACCACTGATGCTCTCAGGTATCTATGACAGATTGACGAGCTTAATCCCAGCCAAAGCTGCCTGATGGAGGCAAGAGATCAAGCGGGGACATGAGGAACAGCAGGAGATTGGATGACATGCCATGACAGCAGCTGCCCTGGAGGAACAAGGTCAATTTTCTGCTAGGTGGTAGGATGAAAATACAATGCCTGGGGTTTATCACACAGATGACAAAGAACTAGAACCAAGAAGTCCCAAGGCTCCCAGCACTAAGATGGTGAACATTTAAGAGGTGGGGATACTAGCTAGCTACCAAGCCTGATTTGATGATCACGTATTATATAAAGCTACCAAACGACCACAACATGGCTCATGAATATAATGTTATTGTGGATTAATTTTTTTTAAAAAAGAAGGGACTGGAGAGATGGCTCAGCAGTTTAAAGTACTTGTTGCGCTTGCAGAGGATTTGAACTTGATTTCCAGTACCTACATGGTGGTTCACAACTATCTGCATTTTCAATTCTAGGGGATCGGATCTGATGTCCTCTTATGATTGCCACAGTCACCAGGCACGCCCATGGCACACATACATATGTGCAGGCAAAACACGCATGTGCATAAATAAAACCGTTAAAAGAAAAAGAAATCTAACAACTTAGTGCCCCCCCAGGTGTGTGTGTGTGTCTGTGTCTGTGTTTGTCCATATCTCTGTCTGTGTGTCTGTGTTTGTACAAGTCCAAGGGTGCCTCAGGTGTTGGGCGGACCATTGATGATCTCAATAATCAATAGCTAGCCAATTCTGATACAAAATGTTTCTAAATACACGTCAATTCTTAAAAATAAATTAAACAAAACATGTCTCTTCTTGTGACATTATAGCAGAACTTCCTAATATAGGGATCCCTGGTAAGGTCTTTGAGAACATTCTAGACTCATCAACACTGTGCTTGGGGAGGGGTCCAGGCACGCATCTCAGAGAGCAGGCAACTGTTCAAAAGAGATTATGAGCCACAAAAGTTAAAGGGACTAAGCAAAATGGGGCTATGGCTCAGGGTTAGAGCACTCATACCAAGAAGGCACTACCAACAGTAAAATGATAAGATAAAATAAAATACTTAAGAAAAATAACTACTGTTTATTGAGTTCTTGCCATGTGCCGGGCACAATACTAAGCATTTTCCTTGGCTTCTCTTATGTCATTCATACAATAATAATTTAAGGTAGGTACTACTATATAACCCATACAAAAACCCTATAAGGTTGGGTTTGTGTCTATGGAGGATCCGAGAAACAGCCTGACAGTAGAGCCTGGCTGTAAATAGCAATAGCTGGATCCCAGAAGCTTTGCTCATAACACTTTCCTAAAAGGAGGCTCTTTGGTCACACAACACACTTCTCAGATGTTTTTCTAAGAGGCAAACCACTTCCACAGTATCTCCACAAAAACAAAGACAAAAGAATAAAATCTTTTTTATACTTCCCAATGTGTTGGTCCATCCACCTATCTATCCATCCACCCATCCACCCACCCATCCATCCATCCATCTCTCCATCCATCCATCCCTCAGCTTCTCACACATCCACATTCCCAACAGTTTCTCCAAAAACCATGGTGTGATGAGAAGAGGGATTACATAAAAGAGAAAGTCCTCATTCTAAGTAAGAATTTCTCTCCTGGCATTGATGCCAGCAGGGCCTGGACTTCTGTGGCTTTCTCTGAAACCCAAAAGGACCAATACAAGGAATTGGAAAGGGCACCTCTCTTGGCCCCCTGCAGTTTCACAGGCCAGGGTTGCAACACCCCAACAGGACATGATGACATTGAGACAGGTCTGGCACCCACCCCGGTTTCCCAGTGATACATCACCCTGACAGGGCCACGTTGTTCTGGAGACAAAGAATGGCATTTACCCAGCAGGCCACAAGCAAAGCTCATTTTCCAATGAGACCCAGGAGGAAGCAGGGCCGTGATTTCAGAGCCAGGGATGGCTTCAGAAAAGCACAAGAGCTTCTTGGCACACTGGCCTTACCCTGCATGGGGGCTTCAGCCTGACGTAGAATCAAGTACTTTGGGGTTATGGTATCTTTGAGAATTGGATGAAAGCCTAAATGTTCTCCTCCAGAAAATACAAGTGTGTTACACTAATGAAATTTGGTCAGTCATTTCAGGGATCCCTGGCTCACTTAGGGAGTTCATGGACTCTAGATTAAAAGACTACATTAATTCTCTTTGAGATGACAGCCTTTTCCTCAAGCTGGAACACACACACAGAGAGAGAGAGAGAGAGAGAGAGAGAGAGAGAGAGAGAGAGAGAGAGAGAGAATG
>NW_004949096.1:7592338-7600919 GCF_000317375.1 Microtus ochrogaster | reverse complement strand
GAGACTAGATGTTCCCAACTTCACATGGGAGAATAAGTAATCCAGGACAAAAAGATGAATGTTTCTTCCAGACATTCTTCTCCTGCCAGTGTACAGAGGAAGTCACAAAAACCCTACCAGTCTTAGCTCTTTTGATCTACGAGCTCATTTAATACAACTGCCTCCCTCCCGCCCCCTTGTACTCCCCACTGCCACAAAACAAAAGCCAGACCTTTGAAGTGAGCCCTGTGGTCAAGTGATTCATTTGTACGAAAGAATGGCTAGCTCTACTGTCCAGCCTGCGTTTCTCTTGTTTCTCTCTCAGACACTTGGGGTCATGGTGCCCGTGGGGTCCCAGCAGAAGCAGCGACAAGACCCGAGTTCACAGTATAAATGGGAGCCTATGCTTTCAGCCTAGCTGCTTCACAAGAAGGCAGAGATTAGACGTATTTGCATATGAGTCAGCCGTGAGCCATTTCTTTACGGGATATACAAATTTTAGTGTTCTAATAGACCGTGCCACCCTAGCTTGAGGCTCAGTAAGTCAGTAGATAAACACATCAAGCCCGGGATGGCATGATGGCATGACTGGTTTTGGCACTCTCGAGCAGATCAGAATACTGGTGGCAACCATTTTATGAAATGGGCAGAAGGGGAAAAAAATCCAAACAAAGCTGGCTTCCCCGCCTGTGCTATCAAGGAGACCATCATTTGACACAGAGCCTCGCCTTAGCTCAGCTGAAACTTGCATGAAAACATAGAAAGATGTTGAACTGCACGCTATTTTATAGGACCTTGAAATAACAAGGCTAGGGCAGGTGGCAGAGGTCTTTGGGGGCATTCTGGCCCCATGCACTAGACACTAAACTATTCTGGAGGGAATCGACACATACATGGTTGCAATCAATGTCCCTACCAGACCTAAAATCCAAAGAATCCACCAATGGCAGACACCGAGTTTTGTTGTTGTTGTTTTAAGATGGAAAGCTTGGATTATACATCTCATTTTCAAGCCTGTCACTACGACAGGAGGGTAATGGAGAAGAGGAGTGTGGGGATGGGGGTGAAGAGGTGAGGGAGTAGACAGATTCATGAAGCTCATTTTAAGGGCCATCTAAAAGCACAGTTGGTGGTCACAGGAGACAGCAGCTCCCTGGTGTTACAGCGCAGGTATAGGCTGCCTAGAGCCCCTGCTGTTCTGTGTTCTAGAAGATGTGAGACTCAGAAAGGCGCAGGCAGACGTGGATGTGAGGTAATAGGGTTGTGACTTCCTGGAGTTTGAGGGAGCAATTGGTTCAACTTTATCCTTACTGGAAACCTTTTGCCTCCTCAAAGACCCAACAGGAAAGAATGGAAGGTGACACCACAGGAAGTGACACCACAGGAAGTGACACCACAAGAAGTTGGAGTGGAAATTAATGGGTGACTTGGGTGCTTTCTTCAGCCCTGAAGCTGGTAGTCTTCTCTAGATGGCAACAGTTGCCACAGAAAATTCCCCAGATGGCCTGTTCCTCTATAGTGGCAGATACCCTACTTTTCTGGCATTGGTCTTGCTTCCTGATTTAAACAAATCCCTTGGAAGGATACACACTAAAGGCTTGGGGGAGGGGGCTGCCTTCAGATCTCAACTACAATACCAAAGGTGCTTAAACTAGCTCCCAGCTCTCTCCTTCATAGACCCAAAGAGGTCCAGAAACAACCAGGTCAAGGAACGACATGAAATCTTATGTTTAGCTAATTCTTATAGTACACAGATAAATGTACCTAATGTCTGAAAGCCCCTTCCCAGGCCTAACCCCCAATGTGCCATCATGGCTATAACCTTTGACAAAGCATCATGCATGGATAGCCCCTAGCTGTATCCAATCAGGGCAATGCACCTGATAAGAACATAACTGACACAGGGCAGATGCTCTGGCTGCAGAACACTGAAGAGCTATCAAGGTTAGTCTGGGGTCGGGGAGGGGGATGCTGGGATGTATGTTTGGGATGCAATTGAAAACTAATTCTAGCCTTCTCACCAGTAAATACAAATAATTTCACCAGGTTTAACTCCAAAGCAAATTTGTGTTAAAATAGAGAAAGAGAGAGAGGGAGGGAGGGAGGGAGGGAGGGAGGAAGGAAGGAAGGAAGGAAGGAAGGAAGGAAGGAAGGAAGGAAGAAAAACTCAAGGAACTTTGATTGTTTTGTTGTCTCAAGGGAGTGGCTAGTTACAGAGTACACAGGCCAATACTTCTGGAGGGTCGGGAGCTGGCAGTCTTTGGTGTACACATACTGGCTGGGAAGCACAACTTCTCATTCAGATGACAACTCAGTTCACTCCCTAGATTTTCAGTGCGAACGACTCCAGCAAGGTAGAAAGGTAGGGCAGCAGTAAGTTTTATTGATAATTACTAAGCGTAGGCAGGAGGCAAAGCCAGTCTGTGTCTGGACAACTTACCAACTGGAAGGTGACTGGAGGTTGTCATGGAGATCTGGGCCCGGCAGAAAGTTTTACTGTCCAACAGATCTGCAGGAAACAAAAAAGGAGGAAAGGGAAAGGACATTGAGAGACCCTCCTGATGACACAATACCGAAGCAGAAGGGCCTTCCAAGTCCGAGAGTTAGTTACCTACTGTGCTACCATAGCTGGGCTCGTAAAGATAGCTCTCTTCTTTCCACGTGTTCATAAGGGAAGGATCTGCGGGGAACAGAGAATGGGGAAGGTCAGCAATTGTTATCTCTTGGTCGAAGAATTCCCATTCTCAGTGTCTGCTCATTCAAGAGGCAGAGGGAAGGAAGAGGCAGCATGAGGAGTAAGAGTCTACTCCAGCTATGTGTCTCTTTATAACAGCGCCGGCCCATTTTTCTCCCAGCTCCGTGAGGCTAGCTTTGTTATGGGTCTAACCTTGTGATACACACGCATTTTCTTCCCAGGTCCTTTCATCTAGAATTGCTCCAACCTTGCTTGACCTCACTCCTACCACATAATCACCAGAATAATTTTACTTTGGAGTGGAGGGAAGGCTTTGCAAGAGATGAAGGCAAGTATAATAAGGGATTAATGAGCATTCTTCTTTCTGGGGGTCATAGGGAACTGGTGGTGTTTCTTTCAGAGAAAAACCAGGCCAGTTTTCTTACAATTCCTTCACTGCTGAATTTCAGAGACTAGCTACTCTTAAGATGAGTGATAGCTGCTGCTGCCTGGGTTTTCTCCAAGTAAGGTAAGGGGTAATATAAATTCTCAAAACTCCGGAGAAGGTGGAAAATGTTATCAAATCACAGGGTTTTTTTTTAATGGGTGGGCCTTTGTATCTCTAGGAGAAGCAGAAAATGGCCCCCTCACTCCCAGTTTCTTCTCCTGTATGCTATGTCTCAAGAGTGAGACACACTCTTCAGATTGCGGATTAGAAGGGAACTCCCTTCCACCTGCCCCAAGTAAGCCCAACTCCCACACAATGACAGATCCAGGCCAGTCTCCAACATAAGCAATTGCTCTGCCAGCTGGCCAAGAGCTTGACACTCTTAACTTGTCCCTAGCATCAAACTCTTAGCCCCCAATCTGGGCTGCTTTGACTTCCCTGATACCCAAGTTCCACATGTAAGGACCAGGATGGCAAGCCACTGGCGGAGCTGTGTTTTGTTTTTATAGCATAAATGGTATCAAGCCTGACTCACTGGCTAAGGCTCCTGTTTACGACATGGGGATTTAGCTGGTATTTGAACTCACAGCTACGTGTTTGGGCACCCTAAGCCCAATCTCTTGGGGTTACACCCTCTGTCCTTGTTGGGTCACCTTGTACATCTGTTGTTGTCTCTAAAAACAACTTCCAAAGAGACTTGGGGGCGTTGGCCCCTCTGTGAGCCTCCTCTCCCCCTCTTCCCAGGGTGGACCTTCTCCACCCTTAAGCTCAACTTTTCTGAACCAGCAACACAAGAATGTCCGGATGGTCAAGAAGGATTATCATCTTCTGTGGGGCCTCTCCAATATCACCCTGGCCCCTGCAGCAGGGTTATATGTAAGGCCAAGGCCATTCCCTAAGCCAAAACCTGATTTGTCTCCAGAGCTTGGGCAGACCTACAAAACACAGACCATCCGAGTTAAAGGACAGGCCTAGGGAGGCCGAGTTAATATGCTTGGCAGCTATTTTTTTCTTTAATAATGGTAGACCAGGGCCCTTATAAAAGATTAAATAACTACATGAGCTAATTTTGGTGCCAAGTGATTCAAACCACCCCAGGTGAAATCGTGTCCTTGGTGACTATCGCACAACCCTCGGGGAGACCTGAGGCAAGCTTTGCCAGCCCACGTGGCCTATAATCTACCTGATGTGGACACAGGGAGTGACTCGGGAGCAGTGCCACCTGCGTAATTTTTTTTTGTGCCCGTGAAGCTTAGGGGACAGAGGAAAGAGCACAAAAATGAATGCAGACATTATGAAACTGTAGACTTTGCTCAGCGCTCAGGATAGGATCTTTCAAGTAGAAAATCCTCGCGAGGACTGGGCTCTACAGTCACCTTCAACGTCCCCAGGGAAGCTCGCGAGGGCCCAGAGACTATGCTAGCTACAATATCAAGACAGCATCTCCCTCCTTATGAAGCTCACTCCCATGGAGGGACACGTAACAAAGACTTCTTTGTTCCCTTGCTTTTCTGAACCCAGTCTCACTTTTGCTGAGAAGAAAGCCCACCTTAACATCTGTATTTACGCAGTGACTGGCCTTGGATCTGGATGGTACTGTGACCAGGGGAAGGATGCCTCAGCACCCATGCATACATTAGACATAATTGGTGGTCATTGGTCCCAAGGGCAAGGAAGAGGCCCCTTGGAGGCAGGGGAGTCACCTCCACGGATTCCCTGCCACCTCTTCACCCACGTTCCCCTCTTCTCCCTCCTCTTTTTCTCCCCAGGGCTTTGCCTGGTCAAGTTGGCTCCCTCAGCCTCCCGCACTCACCTGCTTGCTCAGTCTTGACAATGACATTGTGTGTGGACTGGAAAAGGTCACTGCTGCACTGGCCTGTGAAGGACAGATGGAAAAGTCAAAAAGCCCAGACAGAGTCAAAACTTGACAAGTTAATACGAACATAAGGCTTCTTTGAAGAGTGTCTGCCATCTTGCTGCCTTTCCTGGTTTGTCAGTGGGAGTCTCCCCGCCAGCCTCAGCACACCCGAGTCTGGGACTGTCTCTGTCCCCAGAGAACTCCTAGTCCTAGGCACCTGTACGAGTGGGATTAATTGGTGCCTGAAGTAAAGAATGGCATAAACAAGAATGTCATCTTCTCCAATACTAGGAGCGGCAAGACTTTGCTATTCTAGTCTGTCTCCTCCTCGGTAAAGTCAGGGGATTAAACTGGATAGAGTTACTTACGTGACCTCTGAGATGCTGTCTCACACTCAGATATCACATGAAATGAAAGTAAAAACACACAGAAAGGCATTTTACCTTCACCAGCACTCAAGACTTTGATCTTAAACTCAATCAACCCCACCTTTATTAGATTTGTTTATGAGTCACATCTGGATAAAATACCAGGAGTTTTCTTTCCTTTGCCTATGCCTTCAGCTCTCACACATGCAGTGCTTGCCATATAGCCTCCTATGATACCAGTAGTTCATACTTCTGACCTTTAGTTTTCCCATCTTCAAAATGGGTACAATATTTTGCCATAAGGGACATTTGATGAATCAATTCACAGTACAAATAAAGGCGTAATAAATGCAAACTAGTGAAATCTGTGTGGAAACAGAAACAAGGCCAAAGTGAAACGCCTACCGTTTGGCACTTAGAAGCAAGAACGGTAAGACCAAACAATTCGTGGAAGGTCAAAGATGGCCACCACACCTCCCAAGCCTCCCTGCCTCAGTCGCCTGTCAGAGCAAAGCTTCGCGGGAGTGCAGATAATTAGAGTGGCATTTTTAATTCTTCACCTGTAAGTCTGCTCTTTGCAAAGAGTCCTGAAGGTTATTTAAATAATAGAGCCTTGTTTTGTGTGATTCCAATAAGAAAAAAAATGAGTAACCACCACCATGAGGTGAATGGGAAGAAGGGATTGCCAGGGTGCCAGATGACGACATCCATGGCTGCCAGAAATAGTGCCAAACTCCCCGCTGATGGCAGCTGTCCACACAGCTCTAGAGCTCACGTTTACTGAGCCCTGGTTACTTGTCAGACATAGGCTCTACTGAGACATAAATTCACTTTACAGTGGGTCAGCTTGCTCTCTCTCTCTCTCTCTCTCTCTCTCTCTCTCTCTCTCTCTCTCTCTGTGTGTGTGTGTGTACTATGTCACCATGAACAGTTTGCAAAGTGGCTTCCTGTGTGTGAGACGAGAAATCCGAGGAAAGAAACATGATGTTTTAGGAACTATTCTGTCTTCAGAAGTATTTTCAGTATAGTTCTATTTTTAAATATTTATTAATTGTGTGTGTCCTCATGTGTGTACCTCTGTGTATAAGTATATGCACATAAGCACGGGTGCAGCGTGGATTGTCGTAGGTGTTGGATCCCCTGAAACAAGGTTTATAGGAGATTGTTCAGTCTCTGATGTGGGTGCGGGGAACCAATGCAGCCCCTGCAAGAGCAGCGCATGCTCTTCACTGCTGATCCACCTTTCCAGCCCTAGCAAGAGGGAGTGGGGTCAGCCTTCTCCCATCCAGATGCGCGAATCTAGTTACACTCGCCTTCTTAAATGCCCTCTACTCCCATTTTAAGAATGTGGGTCTGGGTTGGGTGCACTGGTACATTCCTGTAACCCTAGATCTTGGATGGGAAGGAAAGAGGATTCTGAGTTCAGGGTCAACCCCAGTGACATAGAGAGTTCAGGGGCAGCTCTAGAACCACGTAGTCCCACCTAATCCAGGATAACTGGACCAAAATTTTTAAAATTAAGATTAAAAGATTCTAGGTCAATAAGTTTTTCTTCTTCTTTAAAATTACTGATGATCTTTAACAAGTAAATGAACAACTGAGAATTAAGTTCTTAGACTCTGTTAGAAAATGAAAAGAGAGTTGGAGAGACAGCTCAGTGCCTAAGGGTAAGCCATCTTGCAGAACTTGGCAGAGGACCCAGGTTCAGTCCCTAGCATCCACATGGTGACTCATAACCATCCATAACTCCACTTCCAAAGGACTCAGCACCCTCTTCTGAGCATTCTGTGGACACTGGGCACACATGTGGTGTAGATACATACATGCACAGGCAAAATAAATAAACAGTCAAATGAAATAAAATACATAGGAATATTTTTTTTCATGTAAAGGAAAAGCCCGTCTTACTACGAAGAGTATTCTGTGGACACACAGAGAGAATTTTGTCTCTCTGCAAATGAAAGCGGCCACAGAGGAGTTCCATCACTGTTTCTAAGGGATTAGACACACTGTGCTAGGCTTTGCACCTCTCCTCTCCTCTCGCTGCTCTTCCCTGTCCTGGGAACCAGTAAGCTGGTGTGTCGCATCTACAGGGAGCCCAGCCAGCAGTGGAGCCCCTGTGCTTCCCAACACCACTCACCGTTCCACTTGAGATGCTGCAAGTTGTTGTAGAGCAGCTGCCCAGCATTGCCTGCTGCCCTCGTGAACTCCTGCAGGCTCATGCTGCACAGGTGTTCTCCGCTGATGTCAAACTCCTGGAAAGGGATGCAGCTGGCATCCAGCTGGTTGGTGTCCAGGAGGTGCTGCAGCCATTCCCACACCTGGTATTTGGTCCAGTACTGAGGGTGGATTTCATGCCACTGGCCTCCAAAAAAGCCACTGGAAACTGCAAAATAGAACATGGCCCTGTGAGTGGCCCCTGCTTGTTCCTGGGCAGTCTCAGACACAAGAGGCACGACTATGTCATAATATAATGAAGACCAGAACCAGAGGCTCCATCCTACAAACATCACCGTGGGGGCTGAATACAGAATGTGCTCTACATAGCAGCTTTCTTGCGCGTGGGGGCGTTTTACTTAGTAGTGGCAGGGAATCTTCATGTTCTTCCTAATGCGATGGCAAATACTAGATAAGGCATGATACCTGAAGTTCCCTGAGCTTGCTCCCCACCCCACCCACAAACAAGTATCAAAGTAAAAGAGTTGGCTATAATTTCATCTACTTTCTAGCTGATTGTACATATGCAAATACATTCACCTTGACAGAACATCTCATGAATACCAAAATCCTAACATCCCTTATGGAACATGTCATATTCGTATATATAACCTGCACATTTCCCCATATTTTCAATTATCTCTAGATTAAGTACAATCCCCACAACAATATAAATGCTGTGTAAATAGTTAGTGATAGATTGTTTGGAAAATAATGACAAGAGAAAGTTTTGTATTTACTCAGAACAGATGCATTGTATGTGTGTATATGTGTGCTGTGTGTGTATATGTTTGTGTACATGCAGGTACATGCACATGTGTGTTGAGTGGGTAGATAAAGGCCAGAAGTCAATGCCAGTATAGTTCTCCATCCCATCTCACTGATATGGATAGACTGGCTGGCCAGGGAGATGCAGGGATCTACCTGTCTTTGACTTTCAAGTGTAGAAGTTACAGATGCAACCCACCACACCTGCCTGGCTCTCACACATGTACTGGGGTCCTGGAGTTACAGGTGTGATCACCACACCTGCCTGG
>NW_004949096.1:7580473-7590349 GCF_000317375.1 Microtus ochrogaster | reverse complement strand
AGGAGCTTTGCATACTGTGGAAGGAGGAGCCTTGCATACTGTGGAGGGAGGAGCCTTGTGGACTGTTGGTTTTCCCTCCACAAAGCAATGTTAGTGGATCCCATCATATGTGGGTCTCCTAAGAGTGGTCCCAGTTACTCCAATTTCCAGAAGCCACAGCTGAGCCATAATCGGGGGACAGCCTTCTATGAGGAAACGTATTTACAAGGAAAATACCTCTAAGTATCCCTTTGAAATCATGCTGGCTGAAGTATTTAAAACTAAACCACAATCCCAGAGAACTTAGACAACAATAACGACACTAAGAGAGACTTACATAGATATAATCTACATGGGAAGTAGAAAGTAGAAAAAGACAAGATCTCCTGAGTAAATTGGGAGCATGGGGACCTTGGGAGAGGGTTAAAGGGGGCAGGGGAAGGGCAGAGTGGGGAGCAGAGAAAAATGTAGAGCTCAATAAATATCAATAAAAAAAGAAAAAAGAAAAAACTTATCGCCCCCCTCCCCCAAAAAAAACAACAACAACAAAACTTCAGTGTGACTGCAATCTCTAATCGCTAGGGACTACTGCCTAAATGCAGACCCCAGTCCAGGAGGTCTGGGCTAAGGCCGGAATTTCTGCGTTCCTAGAAAGCTTTGCCATGCTGCTGCTGCTGCTGTACTATGGAGTGACAGGGACGGTCAGGACTCTCCATTCCCATAATGCCTCAGAGCCAACCCTCAATCTTACCAGAGGAGGGATAGGAAGGCAGAGGGGGAAGGGTCTTAGGCAATCTTACTTTTTCTCCGCCTTTAGAATCTAGCCTTGCTTCCAGACCTCACAATCAAGAAGAGGCAGGAAGGCTAGGGGACGGTCTTTGCTGTCTGCGGCTCACCGGGTGAGTTTCATTGCTCCCACCACACAGCTGAGCAGTGCGGTCCCCTAGCCCCTCCTACACGGGAGAGTGGAGTGGTGCAAAACATGAGGTCTATAGAAACCCTCCCCCAATACAGAGCTTATGCGGGACGCTTCCGGTCCTTGTTACCATTTTTTTATCATTGTATCTCACACACGACGTTGGCTGAGCATGAGAACTAGGTAGGTTTCGGCTCTGTAACAAGTAAGCTGTGGGTTTCAGTGGCAGACCGAGGGCCTTCTCCCCGTGCACTCAAGGTAACCTGATTACGGGCAGCTTCTGATCCTCTGCTCCTACCTAGGAGAGCAGAGCCAGAAACTTGCTTGAAGTTGGCTGGAGAAAGGTGCCTCCCTCGTCAGGCAGAGTCAGTCAGGGAAACTGAAAAGCCAGCGGGTTCTGTTCTCTGCCAGGCAGCTGCGGTCCCCTGCGGTCCCCCTCCCCTGCAGTCCTTATGAAGATCAGTGTCTTCTTGACACCTCCCTGCCGAGCTAAAGAAATAAAAGTGACTTCTGAATTCTGCTCCCTGCTCAGTCCACTGCTCCACTTTTCTCCAAAGCAAATAGTAGAGCCGATGTCTGGGGCGCGCAGGCCAAGACTTTCAGCTCTCTTTGGAAGATTGTTTTTTTTCTAGGCTTTCACGGCAAGTTCAAGATTTGTCACAGAATATGCAACTGTCCAGAAAGGGCAGCAGTTTTAGGAGACAAGTGATTTAAAACAGGAAGGCCATCTGTTTCAAACTTCCTGCCATGCTTGGCTGGGATTCCAAACTAAAAGAGGAGTGCCACGTGGACCCGCCACTCGGCAGAGAATGTCACCCTGCTATTTACGCTCACCCCTACTTCTCAATCTGGTCTCTAACAGGACACATCTGTGTGTCAAGGTAAACACGGGCAGCAGGTGGGGTGCACTGAGCTTTCTAAACCAGCACTGTTGGACACCCAGCAGCCTGGCTGTGCTGAATGCCTTCACTACCAGGCATGGAGCCCCTGGTTCAGTTTTCCTGGGAGCCACAGGCTGGATCACCAACCATTGCATACCACGAGGTCCTCCCGCTTGGAGTCTATATGTTCCAGAGTAACGCAGTGAAAGCTGGCACCGGGGTTCCCTGACAAATCTCGCTTCCTTAAACTGGGATGTGATGGGAAATAAGCTACGAAGTTCAAACTATTATAACCCCTTTTTCTTTAACGTGTGTGTGTGTGTGGTGTGTGGTGTGTGTTAAACACATGTGTGTACTCATGTATGCGCTCACCTTCTTGATTCTATCTTGATATCCTAATGAAACACTATCAAAAACTTCAACAATATGTCTCCCTTCCCTTGGGACATCTCATCTACCACCTTTAGTGCCAACCCCAAATCTTTGCATTTTGGAAGGAGGCAGTGATCTTTCTCAAATGGTCTCTGCCATAGGGGCCTGGAGGTCTACAGGGTAAACAGCATTGAAAGTTTTCTCATATAAGAAAGTATAAATCATTGATAAAGTCTGTGATAAACAACGCACTGAATTACCTGGAGAAAGGAGGGAAAGAGAGTGAGATTTGTCCCTAGCCTCCATGTCATCACTGAGTAAAACCTCTACTTTTCAAGCATTAAGTTGGAAAAGAAGTCAGACCAGGAGACGATAGACATGGGCAGTGCCACCAGCAATCAACAGCTGCAAGGCCCTTACCATTGCATGTGGGGTAGCTGTCCGTCCAGGCTGCCTGCTGGTGGAGAAGGTTGTTGGCTGGGTTGAGATTCATTACACCACTTCCTTCCAGAATCATGATCTGCAAGGGATCAAACGGTCATCTCATCAGCGCTCTTAGACACTCGCTGGCGAGTCCACAACATGGAGTTCAGTGAGAAAGGAAGACAGGAAGAAAGAGGGAGGAAGGAACGTGTCCTTCCACCCATTGCCACAGCCCTTTCAGTAAAAGCAAAACTCATGGCAATTAAAATTTTCCAGGTTCAATTTTCATATGCATGAGGCAAGTTTTTATAGCCACCCATTCATAAATGAATAATCTCTGATCAGAAACGAAGCAGGGAAGAAAACACAATACCTGCTCACAGGGCAAGCCTGGCCAGTGTCCAAGCTTTCACAAAAGTGAAAATGCCAGAGTCGCGATCGGTGAAACCTCAGGCTCAGTCCCTATGTCAGACGCCCCTGGGAGTCCTCACATAAGTGGCCCCAAGCTTGGGGACACAGGAAGACTTCCTCGCTGTTAAGTCCTCTTTGAAGCTCATCGTATCTTAGTAAAATTTCTCTTTTTGTCTTTCTTTCTTCCTTCCTTTCTTTTTTGAGACAAGGTTTCTCTGTGTAACAGCCCCCAGATATCCTAGAACTCACTCTGTAGATCAGGCTGGCCTTGAGCCCACAGAGATCCTCCTGCCTCTGCCTCCCAAGTGCTGGGATTAAAGGCCTTAGTAGGGCTTTTTAAGCCTTTGGCTTTGGGCTACGATTAGGAATCCTTTGATTTCTGTGACAGACACTTCATCTTCTTGGTACAGAAAACTAAGATTTTATGTTCTGCTAAAAAGTTATGTCTAGTTTTTCTTCTGATGGAGACCTGGAAAATTCAACAGGCCTTGAAGCCATCCTCAAAGTGACTTCCTCAGATTCTGGAACGTTGGAACAATGTAACAATTTTACATCTCAGAAAAATTCCCTGGCATTTATGATGTGTCTGCCCCCAAACTGGATACCCTCCACACTACGGGTCAGAGTCTGGGAGTGTGTGCAATCATCAAAGCAAGAGCAGGGGTTTTTTCTGAACATAGTGAGGCTGTAAAAGTCTCTCATTCTTCACACTTGATCTTAGCCAAAAGGTCCGAGAAGCAACGCCCCTGTTCTTTATAAAATGGTGATGTATGGAAAACTACAGATCGTGGTGCTTTTTTGTCCTATTTGAAGGAATTTTGCATTCTCAGGTGTCATCCATGCCAACAGATTGGCCCTCCGTTCCCCCGTGTGAAAATGCAGACGATCACATCTCACCTGGACACTAAAGACAAACACATTTCTATACTAGCAGCACTCGGCACACGTCTAACAATTAAGGGGGAAATGCTACCTTTGTGGATAAGCTGGACTCCAAACAACCCCAGGCCTCCATTTCTCAGTCTGAAAAGTTAAAAGATTCTTGAGCCCCCGTCTAGCAAACTTTTTTCTTCTCACCTTGAGGGAAGAAAAACTAACCAGGCCAAACCTTCCTTTCACACAGTAATGGAGGCATTTTTGCATCGGGCTTTTTAAAACAATCCCCCTAAGCTAATTCATCCATGGGGGGACTTGGCAGCTGGGGAGGGACAGGGCCCGGCCCTGGCTTATGTTTGCTCAAGGCTGGGTTTCTTCCTTGGCAGCATTTGCTCACCCACAAGCAGTGGAAAGGTTATTGTTTAACCCCAAGAGGACTGAAGCTCAGAGCCCAGCCCTGCTGGAGAGAGCAGTCCTGCAGGCTCAGGCCTCCCAAGAACTTGCCTGCAGGGCTGCTTCAAAGTGGGTGTGCTGGTGGGGATGAGACCCGCAGGATCCAGGAGGAGCCTGCCTTTTAGCCAGGTCAGGGTTTTGTTCTCCACCTCCTAAGAAAAGGCATAGGTATGAAGCAGACCTTTTGAGGGCTGCCCCACTCTTCTGAGTTGCGGAAGGAAATGAAACTCTAGTTCCTTGGTTCACTGTAGATGATGTTCTGTATCTGTCTGGCCCCAGATTTCCTGAGCCTCACTTTCTCCACTGCAAAATGGGTATATCATGAAACTCAAAGCCTGAGAAGAATCGCTTGGCACTAAATACGTCAAGATCTTCAGAGGTCCTAATAAGAGCTGTCGCTAAGAAGCTGCTCTGACTGTGAGATACTTCTCCCTTTTGCAGGGGACTCGGGTTCAGATCCCACCCACATGGTAGATCACCATCATCCCTAATTCCAGACCCAGGGAATGTGATGTCCTCATCTTCTTGGGCACCAGACACACACAGGTGCACATACCTGCATGTAGGCAGAACACTCATACACATAAAACAAGCAAAATGAATAAATCTAAAAATAGTTTTAATAATAAGAAGGATAAAAACATTTAAAACAGGAATTTGGTAGGTGTTTCAGCCAGCGCTCAGGTTCTAGCTGGGCAGGTGTCATTTCTTAACGCAACCTCCTGGAAACTTTCCTAATTATTCCCAACTCGCAGAGAAGCCTTTAGGTCGTCAGTGTCTCAGCTGTCCTGTCACCTCCTACCCTGTACCCCCTCCCAAGCCCTCCACCCTGCCAGCACCCCCTTTCCAGTGGAAAGCAGGCAGCATAGTGAGGGGTCCTTTTTACAGGGCCTATTAAATGGTTACCACCCATAAAAGAGTTTATGTGGCTTAACCCTTAGTGAGTCAGAGTTCACGGGAGCTCCCCCAGGCTTGTAAGTATAGCTGGCCCTGGACCCTGACAGCAGCCACAGGGAGCTGCAGGAGGCACCTTGAGTGGACTGGGTTAGACAAGGCCTTTGGACCAGCCTACTACTCCCAGCTTTTCAAATAGAAAATGCAGACATTTGTCCTCCAACAGACTCCCGGGACGGTTGAGGAGATCAAATGAGATAATGGATAATAAATGTGCCTTGGGAACTATAAAAAAGTCCTATTATGGCCAACGTACCCACACCCCCGTATACTAATATAGACTCTCCATGCTGTACACTGATTGCTTTATGGGGTGTAAAGAGCTACCCTTTTAATTAAAAGGAGGAGCAAGGAATATTTAGGACTTGTTTTCAGCTCCCTACTTAACCTTCAGCAAAGCTTTCCTTAAAAAACCAAGTCGTCAGTCGAGTCCAGCTAGAGCCTGCAGGACCCCAGGTAGGCTCCAGGCTCATTCCCCAGCTCTGTGACTTTGAATCTGTTCCTCGTTCCCAGCCTGGGATGATGGAGGTGAGAGATGAGAGACTCTGACTAAGTGCGAGGAGAGCTGTCCTGGAGGATAGCACAGTGACTTTAGAAGTGTCCGGTACAGTGCACGGCATGTCCACACCCCAATATAAAAGTAGCCTTTTCTTTCTTTGCACATAGATGTCAGGGCATTGGCACAACACTCTTCACTCTACTGGGACTGGCTCTGCACCTCAGGGCTAAGAGCGGCATTGATGCGATGTGTATGAAGCAAGCTGGAGAAAGGGCTCAGTTCTCTTCATCCTCAGCTTGAGGGATGCTGATGGTGCTGTCAGGGGTCATGGTGGAGGCACCAGGGACCAGATCCTCATCATGCCAGACAGTGGCTAATTGCAGCCTCTCAACATCCCTACAATCAAAACTTGGGGCTAAATAATTCTTTCTTGAAATTTCTAATTAAGGCTTAGTATTTGTGTATATCTTAGAGGGTGCAGTTTGGCAAACGTATATATGTATATACAATATAGGATCTAAATTTTTTCATTTCTGGCATGTCATTTGCTTGTGTTTGGAATACTTCTGTCCCAGATGTTTTGAAATATTTATTGAATGATTGCAGACTGTGATTACACTACTGTTCTGGAAAACACTGGCACTAATTCTTCCTCTAATTGCATTTTGCTACCTATCACCGCCTATCACCTTTTTACTGTACCCCCTCGCTCTCTACCTTCTTAGCCTCTAACATCCACTGTTCTCCCTTCATTTATGAGGTTATTATTTAACCTGCCACCAAGGAGTAGGAGTAAGTACACAGTGTTTGTCTTTCCATGGCTGCCTTATCATTCACCATGATGCCCTCCAGTTCCATCCTCATAGCCACAAATAACGAGATTTTATTCACTGCATGGCTGAATATTAGTCTAGTGCATATATGTGCCTCATTTCTTTACCCATTCATCTTTCAATGGTCCATATCTTGGGCACTATCAATACTGATATAAGAAACATGGGAATTTAGGAAGAACTGGGAAATTCTTTGGTGTGGAAGTTGCCACACATAGGTAAGGTATCCAGCTGGACCCATGGCTTCTACCCACTAGATCTCACATGCCATAAGCTCTATCTATCTATCTATCTATCTATCTATCTATCTATCTATCTATCTATCTATCATCTATCTATCTATCATCTATCTATCTATCATCTATCTATCTATCTATCTATCTATCTATCTATCATCTATCTATCTATCATCTATCTATCTATCTATCTATCTATCTATCTATTATCATCTATCTCTCCTATGTGTCCCCTAGAGCAAAGTTACCCCTGGTTGAGAACTGTGGTTCAAACTAAAGCCTGTGGAGGTGGCAGCTAGGGCTCTTCTGCTGGAATGGAACCTTGGGCTGGATCTAGACCTTTCTAATTTGCTCTTTCCTATCCTGAGAAGCAGGCAGTATCTCTCCTGGCTACATGGGCTCACTGAGGGTTAAACACAACAGGGACAGGTGAGCTTACAGGACCAAGCCTGGCACACAAAGCCATTGCTAATCAGTGATTGAGAAGAAGAACCAGGTACCCTAAGCACAGCCTGGTTCTAGAGTACATTTAACTGGAGAGAAAAACATAAATTATGGCTTGGCCTATTAAAAACTATAGTATACCACAGTAAATTTTATTTCATACCCTAGGAGTGAAATAAAATGTAAATTATATAGGGATAAAAACAATCTTCAGTCTCTTATTCCTTCTTCATAGGTATGGATAAGGAGAGAGAAGAATATTCATCTGTGCTCTTATTGATAATCTAGACTTTTCTATTTACCCAAAATGACACCACTCTGTGCAGAAGTTGATAAGCATGACAGTTTAGGGGACAAAAGTCTATACATTACCTAAAGAAAAGGGGCCAGCCATGTTACCCTCAGAGTAAAACCCAGACAACTACCTCACGCTAGGTGACTAGTTGTGACTAGTTGGGACCAGTTGGTTAATCAGCAACAAGTTCCCTACAAGTAATGAGCTGTCAGCTTCTCTGAGAATCAGGGGCCACTTGGAATTAGCCAACCCAGAACTTAATTCTGCAGAAAGAAAACGCTGCGGTGGATTGGGTTGTCATTGTCTTATCTTTGCAGGAGTGACAGGCTCCTGTGTCCATCGCTGTCTTAAAGAGTGATTTAAGCCAAACAACACAACCTCCTAAAATGCCAAGACAGAGGCTGCTTCTAAGTTTCCACAATGCCCTGGGACCACTCTTCGTCTAGGCCTTCATCAAAGGCTCCCTTCTCTTCCAGAGGAGGTGCAGCCCAGTCACCGTTCAGACTGGACCACTTGAGAGAAATAGAGAGAGGAGAACAAGGAGCATTTGACCTGACTCTAAAATTTAAGTCTTGGATTTTTGTTGCACATGGGAGAAGGCAAGGTCTAGCCACAGAGACTGGCTCACCCTGGAGCTGAGCTCGAAGGACATGTTCATGAGTATCAGAAGAAGATTTCAACTCATTTCAATCTGCCTGGTCTGCAGGGCAGTCTTTAAATGCCAAGGACCGTGACATGCACCACAACAGCTGAGATGTTTATGGCCACGTTGATTATGGAGAAGTACTGTCTTATTTACAGCCTCTCTTTCCCCACATGGCAAAAAGTCAAGGTTACAAAAATAAATAAGAAAGGTCAAAGCAGACTCAAGTCTTATACATGTTGTCGCTGTGCAATACTCATTAGCTCTAAAGATAGGATTGACCCAGAAACCTCTTGTTAAGCTGGAAATTCGCCAGCTTTGGGGATATTCTCAGAAGCAAAAGAGTGTAAGAGTCTGGGAGCCATTGGCTAGAGTCCCTGGTGGCCATATTTGAAGTCCTGGCTTTGCCAGATTATCAACAGGACAAATTTATACACTTCATTTAACTTCTCCAGACCACAGTTTCCCCATCTATGAAGTAAGGATATTCTGAAAAGAATCTTTGAGTGGAAAAAAAAAGAACTAATACGTGCTTAGGAAAGTTTTGAACACATAATAAACACTTTATAAACATTGGGTAGCTTGTATAATGATAACATTAACAGCAATCATCAGCCTCGTCATTTTTGAACTTCCACAGAGAAAACTGAGAACCAAATTCATTTCAAGCAGAGCCTCAGATCTCTGTCATCTGCACAATTCTCTGGTTCCAGCTGCCAGAGCAGCCAAGCCTTAATCAAGCTTATTTTTCACAGCTGCAGAAGTCGTGTTATTGGAGGACTGGAAACCACCACTCCACCCCACCAGGTTCCTCACCTCTTCCCAACCACATAGTGCCTGAGGCTGCCAAGCCCAGTGGAAGGGCACACATTCCCAAGCTCTGTGTGATCACAGGTTTTGCATTGCCCACAGCCCATGGCTGCTGTGCTGGGGCAGTAATAGATGGAAGAGCAGCATGGCTGTAATAAAGCGTGACCACGGAGCTCTCCGCCCCGTGGGTTCCTTCATACAGCGATACCGCAAGGACTCCAAAGACTGGGCTCTGAAACTTGGGGTATCGGGACAGAAAAAGAAAGGAAGGAGACAGCTTTGGGATTCTGAGAGGGTAATGAAGCCCTGTATCATACAGGAAGATCTCCCAGCCTCGGGACTCCTAATAAGACCAAAGACCGCTCCACTGGCCCCTCTTGGAGAGCTGGCAGAGAACCAGGAAAGACAAACAAGGCAAACATGGACTTGCTCAGCTAGAAGCGGGTCTTTCTTTTGCTCAGTGGTAGGACTCCCAGGAAACACCAAACGCTGCAAAATTTGCCATTTTTATTGTATAACAGTGATTAAACTTTGGGAATATTTCAAATGTGCCAGCTGTGTGCTAAAAGTCTTGAAAACATTATCCCAGTGGATGCTGAGGATTTCCATAACTCCCTGAGGCATTATGCCATCTAACAGATGACCTACTGAGGTTTAGAGCAGTTCAGCAACTTGTTCAAGATCACGGGGTTCAGCAAGATTGTAACTAACTGAAAATTCAACATCAGTCTAACAATAACGCTCAGAAGAGTCTAGAGTACCCCTCAAGTCATTTGCACCAACAGTACCATTCCATATGTGGCCACAGCATTTTCAACACCACTGAACTGCCTTATAATGTACAAATATAT
>NW_004949096.1:7560114-7580336 GCF_000317375.1 Microtus ochrogaster | reverse complement strand
ACCTGTATGATATAACTAACCTCCTTGATAATTCCTGGACTTATTTTCAACTTAATATTTGAGAAATAAGTTGGCCCATAATTATTGGTGCTGTCCCTGAATTAGATCCCAGGCCAAAGGGTATAATTCCCTCCTATCACAGGTGGAAAGTGTTCGAAGAACAGCCAGCGCTATAGAGCAGATTCTCATCAGGGTTCGTGTCGGTATTCCCTGTCCTCAGCCCCAGGAACTGCAAGGGAAGGCCACGATGTGACTCCTTCACAGCTCTCTCCTTCTTCAGTCAACCACATGCTCTTCCCACTGCCACAGAACTGGTTGCCATGGGACACATTTATTTCCCAAGCCAGGAAAGCAATTAAGCCTTTTAAATAATTACTTGTTCTGTGACAGCAACAGCCATACCTTCTCCATCCTTACTCAAAACTGCCAGCAGGTGAATTCACAGCGTTTGTGCTAAAGATGTCGCAACAGCTTTCTGACTTCCTGCTTCAATCTGACTGTTCTTTCAAAGGACTACTCCCAAGCAGGAGAAAAGAAAATGCATGGCCCTGTGAAATGTAGTTGAATAGAATACAGGCAATAATTTGTGCTTTTACAAAGGAATCAAAACGTGGAGAATGTATCTGTCCCACCAGTTATGTCAGAGCTAACTTCCTATCTTCCTCCTGTGTTTTGAGACAGACATTTCTTGTTTCCAGGGACAACATCTGAAGTATATTCCTGGGATACTTAGTGTTTTCACGATCAATAATATCAATATGGGGAGGGTGAGGTTGGCTCTATGGCAGAGAAACCATTTTGGCCGTAGGCCACTGGGAAATAGACAGATCGTGCTGATCCCTATCGGCCTCGGTGCCAGACCTAGACAAGATGGCACATACTGACAGTGGCAGGCACCAAAACTGATCAAAACAAGATTACCTGGAATAACCCACAGGGCCTCTGTAAATTTCATCCGGATATTATAAACTAGATTGAATCTCAAAAGATCACGGAGCCTTTGAGACTTCAAGAGAGCAATTGTTCTCTTTCTACCAAAAATGTGCATATGCTTCTGCTGCAACACATCTGTCCTGTGGACCACAGTCCCTCGAAGGAGCAGCTACTGACGCCCACAGATGGATTGACACCGGTATAGTTGTCGTGGATAACATTCGAGTTAGTATAAAACAAATAATAAAGCTCCACGCTATGTGAGATTAGAATTTTAGGAAAACTTTATGCTAGAGACAGGTTATCAGAGCTAAGGCTGGTGCCTGTCATCCCTGAAAGGTTTGTGAGATTTTAGCCCTGTTCTCTGACCTGGCTTTGGTGTCACCTTGGTGCCTCCCACTGGGACCAGGAAAGGCTCCACTGTCTCTCTCCAGTGGCATCTGAAGTAGGAACCATGTCACCTCCTAAGGTGATCATTTCTAAGAATTCACTCTTTTCCTTACTACCTCTGAACCTCAAAAATCTGTCTCCTCGCTATGGCCCCCTCTGGACTTCAAAGCCTAACGAAGGACACATAGTAAAGACACAACCTCACTCCTACTGCGTTTTTGAATGGACCTTGACAGATGCAGAGACAGGAGCACCCCATGACTGCCACAACAATCGCCTTCCAAATTCCCTTGGAAAACCAGGACTGATCCCCCAAGGCATGTTCACCACCCAAGGAAGGCTTGAACTTCAACCCTCATGGAATCCTACCCAAACCTCCAAACCAAAACCTGTATTCCTGAGCCCCTCTGTTAGAACCCTGAGCGTCCTCACAACTGAAAATGTCTGGTCTGTAGACTCTCTTACCTGCTCTTACATCAATTTCTCACCACAGGTAACTAACTCCTAGAGACATCAGCTTTGACGGGAAAGCCTCAAACAAGAAAACAGTCCTTATAAAGCCAGAGAGACGAAAATTTCCAGCAGGAGGATTCAAGACCCAATCTGTCTTTGGAGAACCTACTGCTGTACTGTTTGTCAACAGGCCAGCCTCTGATGCTCAGGACCCCCAAACCGTCACATTCAACAGTGTCTAGTTACTTATAAATAAAGACTAAGAAGATACTCTGGCCCCGGGACCCTGCATTTCCAAGTGGCCCTTATGTTTGTTGGTTGTTGTGTTGCTTCAAAAGGATCCTGTGACCGGTTCGGTGACCCTTGACTTGACCTAGCCCCACCTCCACTTTTAAAAGATTATTTAACCGCCTAGGTGTTAAGCCTTACACCCTTCAAAACTGATGAATCAGCCTTCAGAGGAAAGAAACCATCTCTGAGAAATGCTTGTTCAACTATTACAAATATGTACTGGTCCCTTCCAATTAGCATCTATCCTAGATGCTCTGCATCCTGCTTGGTGCCGGGGAAACAAAGATAGCGAACAAAACACAGATGCCACCCTGCACTAAGAGATTATCAGCCAAGACACACTTCCAAAACAATATCAGATCTTTCCAGAGTCCCCTGAGCTCGTTCATCTCCTTGGTAATGGAGTGCGAGCAGAGAATGCCAGGCAACCCGCTCTGGTATTTGGGGAGAAGTAACCACAGAAAGAATTTCAACCAATTTAAAAAGCAGGTCAGCTCCTCTTCTCAGCAGCAACCCCATCCCCTCGGCCTCTGAGAAAACCCTCAGTAAGACATAGACTTGGCACAGGATAATTCCTCTGAGTTTCACAAAGCCGCCTCAGCCAAAACCAATCTCCACTTGGGGCAGAATGAAGCAGTCGGCTGTCTGCATGACTGAAACTCTCTTCCCAAGACAATGGCGTGTTTATGTGTCGGAGGGTTAGGTGTGGGTTGTTAACACAGAACCCACCGTCCACAGAGCTGTTAATTCAGTTGTTGGCAGGGGCTTCTGTTATTTTCTGAATACCTCCCAGAGGGGATAAGCCCTCCCTCTTCATTTGAGTTGGCAGTGGGATTATTTTCTTGCACCTGTTGCTCTACTCCGATAACAATGCAGTTAAGCATTGATTTGTTAGAAAATAAACAGAAAAAAAAGCAAAGAAAGGCATCTGCCCAGACAGCCTGAGCTGGTTTGTCTCAGCTTCATGGCAATTTGTTTTCCTATAAAAAAAGAGAAAAAAAGAAAAAAGAAAGAGAGAAAACCCTGTGCTTTCAGTTTTGAGGCTATCCTCCCACTCTCTCAGAAGAAAAGGAGGAATCAAATAGGCCAGTGGGAGCTGGCAGGGCTGGAGAGCCAGAAGGCTTTGTACTTTTCCATTGACTGGTTTGCAAGGGCACTGAGGGTATCCAAGGTCTGCAGAATGATATGGCCGGCCTCCAGCCAGCCTGGGTTCAGATCAGAAAAGAGATGAACAAGGGTGGAGAAGGGACTGTTGGGTGATGCTCCTCCAATCCCAAACCACTCTTCAAATGGTTGACTTCCGTAAGCCAGGGTATTTTTTTTCAGTTTATTAATTATTTATTAAAGATTTGTGCCTCTTCCCCGCCACCGCCTCCCATTTCCCTCCCCCTCCCCTGATCAAGTCCCCCTTTCTCGTCAGCTCGAAGAGCAATCAGGGTTCCCTGCCCTGTGGGAAGTCCAAGGACCACCCATCTCCATCCAGGTCTAGTAAGGTGAGCATCCAAACTGCCTAGGCTCCCCCAAAGCCAGGGTATTTGAGGAGGAGGTGGAGACCAAAAGGGGAGACTTAGCATACACATCCCCAGTCTCAGTCCAGCCGCTCCCACAGATGCCCAAATCTAGTCTGGACGAAAAGCTCTAGTCCCTAGACCATGGCTTTTTCTGTCTCAGCAATGAGTCTAGCCGTACCTAGAGCAAACCAGGTTGGAAAAGCTCACTCATTCCCTACCGAGGGCTTTGAGGTCCCGGGAGGAAGAAAGAGAACCTGTGACGTTCAAGGTGTGATTTCTTCTCTAATCCAAATAACATGGTGCCCTCATTCCTCATCAGTTTGTCAATAGCACATGATGAGCTAAGGCCCAAAAGGGGCACAAAGTTCTAAACAAATCACTCCAACAAAAACAATGAACAACATCAATTAGCCGGTGGCTTCACAGCTTCGTCACCCAGCCTTCAGCCCGGCAGAGGAAGCATCTTCATATTCTTTTCAAGCATAGTCACGGGCAATAAGCGTCACTCCCCGCCGCAAACGCCTCCCCCCGCCCCAGCCTTTTCTGGACCACAGACCCATTATCACCAGGGGCTTAAAGGGTCAGAGGGCACTGGGGAGAAACTGTGGACACAGGCAGGGCTTGTGCCTTCTCCTCTGAGTGTTAAGGACAGGGAGATCCAGTAGGGGTGGGACATGGTTGGCTGAGCATTCCCAGGCATTCTTGTCGTGAGCAGGGCAGGGAGTGGAGCTCCTCACATCAAACCAGGCAGCAGAAAAAGAAGAGCTCTAACAACACCCTTAGTTGACTGAAAAATAAATAAGACCAACTGCACAGGAATGCGGGAGGGGTGGAGGGAGGTAAGGGGTGGGGACGGGAGGCAGGGAGGGGTTGGGATGGACTAGGACAATGGATTTGACCAATTTGAGAGTCAAGTTTCCTCTGAGGAAAACGCCAAAATGTCAAGCCAACAACCACCAATCTGAAATCTCACAAATTGCATAATTACAAGACAATAGCAAAAACTAAGATAGGGAAGGCAGTTCATATTTATCAAGTGTTTTATTGCCTAGTCTGAATGAGCCAAACTGTACATGAATCATCTCCTGGAATCCTCATGAGAATGCTAAACATAGCTACTAATATCTCCATTTTACAAAAGACAAGACATATTGAAATTGAAAAAAAAAAAAACTTACCCATCGATCTCCTAAACAGAGGGGGTATTATAAGTGTATTGGGTATTGGAAAGGCTGGGGAAAGCAGCATGGTTCCTTGTAGCTTTGAAAATGGGTCTTTCTGTCACTAAAGAACAGAGAGTCTCTTCTAGGACCTCATACTTTCCATTTAAAAGTATCTGAGTGTAAGTTCAAGGACAGACTGGTCTGCAGAGCTAGTTCCAGGATAGCTAAGGCTGTTACACAGAGAAACCCTGTCTCAAAAAAAAAAAAAAATCTCAGGATGTCTCCTTGAATTTCCACCCTACATGCGAGGGGGAGATGAACTGATCATGCTGTGCTCCAGAAGGAAAGGTGTCCTTGAGTCCTTGGGTGAACATGAGCCTAGATCCTACAAGGTTGCTGACTCGTGGTCTCCAGAACATATTCATGAAACCTTAAGTCTGGGGGGAAGAGACGCTGAAGATGTCCCTGAGCGGCACTGCATAGTTGAGCATGTGAGAGCCCTTTGGTTCAATCCCCAACACCAAACTCTTCAGTCTGCCTTTCTGTTGAAAGCCCCAGATTGACTCAGGTGTTGAAGTGGCTGCCTGAAGCCACCTCAGACTTGTTAGCCTTAATAAAAGAGCACTAATAATAGCAGGAAACCCCGGTGAAAATTAAGGAGGGTTTATAGCCCCTTTGGAGGTCACCCGAAGTCTGGGGGAAGACCTGCAATTGTCGGGAACACCATAGCACTGAAAGAGACTGGGTGTGTCTTTGGGGAGCCTAATTTCTACCTAAAGAGAACCAGCAACGCCTTTCCCTAACTTCCATGACCGCAGAGCCAAGCCTGGTAGGTCTCCAGCTCAACCTGGAAACCCCAGAGAAGCATGTAAGGTCCTATCGTCATCTTTACAGTGTCAGATGCAAATAACATCTAGATTTCCTTGCAAATTTAAAGATGACTTCTTAAGAAAATGTAGCTTTCTCGGCCCAGGCAGTGGTGGCCCATGCCTTTAATCCCAGCACTTGGGAGGCAGAGGCAGGCGGATCTCTCTGAGTTCAAGGCCAGCCTAGTCCACTAGAGCTAGTTCCAGGAGAGGCTCCAAAGCTACTGAGAAACCTTGTCTGAAAAAAAAAGAAAAGAAAAGAGAAGAGAAGAGAAGAGAAGAAAAAAAGAAAAGGTAGCAACATAGCTTTCTTTTTGTTTAGATAACCATTCAATGATAGAGGTAAGCAGCCCAAGGTCCTTCTTTTTTTAATTTATTTATTTATTAAAGATTTCTGTCTCTTCCCCGCCACCGCCTCCCATTTCCCTCCTCCTCCCCCAATCAAGTCCCCCTCCCTCATCAGCCCAAAGAGCAATCAGGGTTCCCTGCCCTGTGGGAAGTCCAAGGACCGCCCACCTCCATCCAGGTCTAGTAAGGTGAGCATCCAAACTGCCTAGGCTCCCACAAAGCCAGTACGTGCAGTAGGATCAAAAACCCAATGCCATTGATCTTGAGTTCTCAGTAGTCCTCATTGTCCGCTATGTTCAGCCAGTCCGGTTTTATCCCAGGCTTTTTCAGATCCAGGCCAGCTGGCCTTGGTGAATTCCCGATAGAACATCCCCATTGTCTCCGTGTGTCCTTCTCAGACTCTTCCTATAATAATCTGGCCCCTTGGCACACTGGGTCTCATTTTCCCTCCAGAACACACCTTTGCTTCTCCTATGTACTTCTATGTACACAACAAGCTCTCAGGAAATTCAAGAATGAAAACCCACCATGAAGGCAAGCACCTCAATCTCACAAAGGCTTTCCTGGGAATTAAATCCTGCCACAGTAATAATGACGTGGCCCATCCCACAACTATTTCAGAGGAAACTCTCAGTGTAGAAACAAAACAAGAACTCACCCATGCCACAACTCCCATCTTCCCCCCCTCTTGACCCAAGTCTCAGCTCTATACCAGGGTTAGTTTATGAATAAGATGAACATGTGCAGAGATCCTCCAAAACAACTCCCCAGGCGGCCAGGCCCCAAGAATTATCACATATTCCAAAAACCTCACCTTGATGAAAGGCAACGTAAACTCCAGAATGTAGGAATCAGAGCAAATACCAAAAGCAGAGCCCCTTGTTCAAACCTTATTAAGAATGTTAAGCTAGGTACCATGGCACAGGCTTGTAAGACCAGCACTTGAGATACAGACACAGAGGATAAGGAGTGTGAGCCAGCCTGGACTATGTAGTGAGTCCCAAGTCATCCCTAGCTATGCATTGGAGAGAGGGGGAGAGAGGGAGGGAGGAGAGAAAGAGATGGAGGGAGGGAGGGAGGGAGGGAGGGAGGGAGAGAGAGAGAGAATTAAGCAGATCAATAGCTTAGGAACAGGGTATTAAACCAAATAGACTTCCTAAGCACAGATTCTCTGGAACACAGCCCCCACCTATATAACCACAGAAGTCTTCTCTGATGCTGACCATCTCCAAGACATCAGCCCCACTTTTGCCTCTACCCCATTAAGCCTCCATCACCACTGAGAGTGGAGTGATCTTTCCTGCCCCTGAATGCCCTCCCCATGATCTTGCCTTCTCAGATAGATTAGAGAATGAAATACAATACAACATTGAACATAGCAGGGGACAACCCCCTCCTCCCTGTCCTACTGCAGACACTGGGCAAACAGCATTTACTAACATCGTTATTATTGTTACTTTCTTCCCTACTTCCTGTGCCTGAGTATAACCACAACTCTAAGTCCATAAGCAGGAAAAACACATTCCCCTGTCGGAGTGAAGAATGTGGATCAGCTAATCTACTCGACAGTCATTTCCTGTGCAAGAAAATGCTGCCCCCTGCTTCCTCTCCCCTTTCTTTCTCCATGGACCCTTTGTGCAGTCTGCTGGAGTTTGTGAGCCTCTTCTCAACTTTGCTGAACGTGTGATATTAAATTATGTGCTTCATATCTGTCACATATCTAATTACCTCTGCGATTTCAGATGTCGATACATCTGTAACAAGTACAATGTGATATAAAAATGTTAATGATTTTTCTTGGGAATAATCACAATCATAGCTAATACTAATAGAGAGTTTTGCCTATATTCACATTGAGAGATATATTAAATTATCATTGAAAATTGCTAAAAATAATAATGTCATTTCTTCTGCATCAAAGTTCCTAGATCCCCCTGAATTCTCTCCTCTGGACATTAGGTAGAACCATGGATGTTTTACTAACAGCAAGGACTATTCAACTTGGTCTTTAGAAATGACTTGCACCTGTCCACAACAGCTGAACAATTTAGCAAAAGGCAGACCTACAAGATCTCATCAAAATATATAAGTATACACACACACACACACACACACACACACACACACACGCCCCTAGATGCCCAAGGTCAATGCTTTCTGTGGCAGCGATCAGTAGATACCCACAGAAACACTGAAGGACTGTAGGAGTGAGCACCTCTCACACAGCTGTGTTAGATGGTGAACAATCTGAAGAGAGACATTTCTTCCTGGGTCTCCTACATGCCAGGCATCAAGGCATGGTACAGAGATGTCCTGTAAGGCCACCCCTATGTGTGTTGTGGCTTGAAACCAGCTCAGCATGAGAATCAATTTGGAGGTTTCCTATTAATATAGACCTTCCAGTTTCCTCATGCCCACCATCTCTATGAAAAATTAAGTTTCCAGTTTCTTTCCCAGAGTCAGAGTTTAGAATCCAAGCTGGTCATTGTTGAAAAGCGACAATAATAAACAGAATTTAAAACTCATCTGCTCCAACTCAGTGGAGACAGAGAGAAAAACGCCCAGGCTGAATACTTCTGACTTCCAGCGTGCAAATGACTACTGAACATTACTCACGAGCATTGTCTGGGTGCTTTCACATTCTTTGTTTAATTTAATCCTTATTACTCCTGCATAGTAGATGCTATTACCCCATTTTCCAGATGAAGAGACTTGGATGCTAAAGTTTGTCGAATTCGTCCCAAAGCACTCAACTGTTCAGTGGCAGCGTCCAGTTCAAAGTCAGGTACCCAGGACTCCTCCAGTGTCCGGCTTACCACATCCCAGCAAAGCCCCTTTCCCAGCCATGAGAACTCAACGCTGCTCGCCCCTTCAGACACAAACAGTCAAAATCTACTTTTCATTAGTGATCTTCCAAACAGCCTCTGGCCAGTGGAGGGAAGAGGGCAGAATCGCAACCAGCTGCCCTTTAATTTCTTAAAAAGAACAAAGCTAGGCAAAGGCTAAATTTCAGGCCAAATCTACAGCCCACACAAAGCCAAAACAAGTCAGCTCAGAGGTCTCATGGAAGACAGAACTGGTAATAGCTCTCCCCCCCCACACACACCTCTCCTCAAGACTGTAACAGCAGCCCTTCTGAGGGAAGCTTGCTAAAGGTCTCCTAAGAGATTACGGGGCAAACCCCCTATGATGCTCCTGTTCACAAGACTCTGCCATCACAGCGAGTACAACAAGAACTTCCTCTCTATTCTGAGAGAGGCTCATCCGAGTTCAGCTGGTATCAGGTGGAGACGGGTTTCTCACATTCATACCTGGCATACGGTCCCAGCCCCAAAGACTGTTTATCGTGAGTCTGTGATACAAGAAGAGCAAGAAGCAGCAGACAGGCAGGCTACCTTGACTTTACCACAGCTACCTCAAAGAAAGCATGCATCTAGACAAGGTTATTTGAGATAAGTTTTCATAGTGAAATAGTTGGGTTAATGGAATACTCGGTTCTCTTAACAGGCACACAATTATCTGTTTGGCTCTTTGCCCCTTTTTAATTTTAGGCTTGTGTCATCAGAAATCATGTTTTGGGTAGACCTATACACACCATAATTTAAATGAGTGGCCAGAAACCCTTAACAATGATTCTAACGCTGAGAAGCAAGAGAGCGAGCCAGAGAGGAATACAAGTGAGGCCAGTGGCCCGGCGGTGGGAAGCCCAGCCCCGCACAGCAAACCAAAGACACAGTGTGGTTAGGTGCTAGTGAAATCATTTTCAAAGGAGCATTTTACAGGGTGTCTCTTAAACCAAGTCAATTAATACCCTAGGAGCCTCTTTAAGTGGGACACCGTGCTTGACCCTCCTGTGAGCTCTGTCTGCTGCAGATACAGGGCTGAGCCATCTGGAAACAGCACAGGCTCCTGGCTGACCCAACTAGCCCTATTGCCCACATGATGACCATCGAATCTTCCTCTAGGACAGGGTCCACACCTTTCTCATCTGCCAGTCACCACAGACAAATCAAGGCAGCTCAGGCCAAGTGGATGCCAGCATAGGAAGTCTCACCTTGGGCTGATCCAGAAGTAGCTCGGTGCTTCCTCAAGTGCTGTTAGCACATCACGGGCTCCCCATTATCACAAGTCGCTATCTCACCTGCTCTGAGTCTATTGATTAAGATGGGGTACCATGTGCCATAAGCGGCTGAGACCCCCCTCCCCACACCGCCAATGAAGGCTGCCAGGTTCATTCCTCAAAGTTCTGAAGATCCTAACAGAGATACTTAAGGGCCCCCCAGTAGTCTTTCTGCCTCGGGGGCATCCCTCTCTTTATTCTCATAGACTCAATCCTGCTGACACTCAGCACAAATGTTCCACCTACCTTTGGCCACCATAGCCGGCAGAAGCTGTGAGTTCAAATATGTCTTAAAGGTATTCAGTATGTATAAAAGAGGAAACGAAAACCCGGAGAGGTAGAGTGTCCTCTTTGGGCCACTCAGACTTGCCAGGTCTCCTTACTGTCATGCTTAGCACTGTCCCACCAACTGCCTTCCCTGTCGTGTGCCCTGATCACTCCAAAGATAGCACCAGCCAGCTGTCCAGGACGAGCCTTAAGACAATCTTTGCTCCCATCTAAAAGGCAGTAAAGTTTTCGTCAACTAACTCCAAAGGACTGACAGAAACGTCTACTCAAGAGCATCTTGGCTTCCTCGCCATGATGGCATTTGGCTAGAAAATACATCCCATCCTGAGATAAGATAAAAACAAAATGCCTACTACTCAGAGAAAATTATATCACTTAAAACTATTTTATAAGCAGGTATGAAAATGTCAGATAAAATGAATTACCCACCTTCTCCCACCAGCTGTTAGGAATCGAATTAAGAAAAGTTGGGCAGCGCTCACTGCTCTGAGGACCCCAGGACAGAATTAGCTTACCCACTCTGAAAGCCACTGTTCTGTGCTCTGTTAAACAGTAATAAAGGCAGGGTCAGGTTGTGTGGTCTTGAAACAGCAAGCCAATGTTCCCCAACTGGGGCCCCACCCATGACAGAAAAGCCTGCTGCTTCGCCTCCGTGGAAGAGGAGAGGCAGTTGAACAGGAGAAATGGCTTAAAACACCAGCCAAGTAGTGGTACTGAAATGGAGGTTTTGAGTTTATGTTTAGTTCCTTCAAACCGGAGCGCTGTGAGTTGGCAGACTCAGTTTCACTGTTTTGGTACCCTCTCCACCTCACCTCCCAGAAGCCTTCAAAGGTCGTATCTGTTTGAAAAGCCCTAGGGATGCCACCATCCAAAAGGAGAGGAGACCGGGTACACTCCCCCAACTGTGTGTGACGGTGCAATGCAAAGCAAGATTCTCATACTTAGGTTAAAAAAAAAAAATAATGCAAGAAAGTCCAGTGAACACAGCCCAGCTCTCAAGTCCCCCAGAGAGCACTGACGATAAGAAGGAAATAAAATCTAGTAGATTGCAGAAAGTGCAGTCCACTTCCTTAGAGCAGAACATGGCCCAGAAGCACTCACCTTCTGACCTGCTCCCAGCTAGCTAACAGAATGCCACTGAGAACAGAGCTGAGCTCTCAGCTTCCATTTTTGTCTCAGGCCTTCAATGGAGTCAAAAGGGTACTGAAAGAGGATGAAGGGGAAACCCTCATGGGACCCACAAATATGGAATTGTGAGTGTGATTGGAGCTTACCAGAAGTTAAGAAAGGCCCAAGGCACTCCCATGAGAAATCGTAGTATAATAATTTAATAATAAAAATATCAGGAAGCTTGTATGGATATAGGTAATATAATTTTTTTAGCCCACACACCAAAACAATGTTATCAAATCTGAGACCTTTTCATAAATGAAGCCTGGGTCCAACACACGTCCTACCCACAACTACAGCGAGAGGCCCTGAATAATGATGTTTTGAGTGGTTCTCTAACTTGCAACATAGTAGCGTCCTCAAGATCGCTCTCTTTCAGAATAGCTGCCCAACAATCTAGAAACATGGAAGATGGTATTCATGCTATTTGGTAGTGTTTAAATGTGGTTACAAACTTCCAAATAACTCGTCTCTTCCATTACAGTTTTTAAATAGCATGGCCCATTGATGCAGCAGTAACCAGTCCCACATGGCTCCATATTCCAATCCCACTCTCGACTGTGAAATTCTTCTTTCTCATAACACATCTGAATCTCTTCTGTTAGAGACTGACTGTTCTCTGGACCTCAGGGGAAGTGGCACACAGCAGTTCATGGTCCTAATTTCCCCTTAGACATTGAAAGATACGGTCTTGATACATCCTCACACCAATGCCCACAGAACCGATTGCTGCTTCTACCAGAAATCTCAGACTCCGAACTCCCCCGCTCTCCCTAAGGTCAGCACAGAGAAAGGCAGAGGCACCTGAGGACTCAAACCCAGAGAACCTTACACTTCAGCTTACACTTCACGCACCACCCCACAGCAACACTCAGAGTGTCCCAAAGCAGACTTTAAAACATAATAAAAAAATAAAAATAAAAGTGACCTTGCCACCTTGGTGCTCTTGCGAGCCATCAAGGTTCATTCCCCCACTTTTCTCTCTATCCGCACTGGGGCCAACACTTGTTCATGCTGTACAAACAAAAGCACAGAGTCCCTATATCGAAGGCATTTGCTGCTGGTGAGTCATGTCTGCTTGTCTGGTCATAGTATCCCATTGTGGAAAACAAAGGGTTAGTCTGTCCCCTTGTGATATGGAAAAATCATTTACCTAACTTGAGTCTTCTTTCTACAGGGGATCATTTTTACGGCTACAGTCTTCCCGCCTTGGCCACCTGGTCCCCGTTCCCTTTGCAAATATAGGTTACCTTACCTATCTACAGCCATTTTCCCCAACTGGAATATAGTGAAGGTGAATTGGCTTTTCCTTATTACTTGTAAGTCAGGGAAAAAATATCAGCAAAGAAAGACACCTGTAGACTGTGAGTCTATGATCCCTGATCCCTGGCAGCCTTTAGCCAACCAGCTTGTCACTGAGCAACATCAGAGTCACCTGTCTCGGGCTGTTTTTCGTTACACAAAACTCTAACCCAGGGATATGGCTTTGTCACACCACGTGGGCAGAGAGAAGCCAGGGGGCTTTTAGAATTTTGCTGACTGGAAATTCAGACAATGTAAAAAAAAATTTACAGATAACACTCACGCAGCCCAGAGGCTCTCACCCAACTGAACTCGAACAAGACTCAGTAGGTGAGGCCAGGTAACACAAGCTTCACTTCCTGCCAGCTGCGGCCCGGAGCCTCTGGTTTCTTTTCACCTGTCTGAGTCAAGACAGGCTTCTCTTTCCACACAGGTGTATGAATTTCAGGTTCCAAAGACGATTTAAAGGTGAGGACTTACCTCATTTACCTGAAGATTCTGGATGGGCAGTCCTATGGCTCTATGGATGGAAGAGAAGGCAGGCAGCTACGGCACCAGCTCCTACCGGGATGGGGAGCCACGGCCTTATCACGTCTCAGCTCTCATCAGAGTGAAGATAAATGCATATGACAATAATTTAAAATCATTTTGGAGGATGTTAAGCAATAAGCCACCAACCGGGAATTCCCTAAGTCACTTCCCCCTCCTCTGATTGGCTGCCCAGCCCTTTAAAAAAATAAAATAAAGGATTACAAACATTGGCTCATTTGCATTTGGCCAACTCACACATTAGTGTTCAAACAAAACAGGTCTAACCAGGTTATGCCTGTGTCTCAAGAACAGAGACAGCCTGTTAATGGATGAGGGATTGATTTGGTGGTGACCGTGCCTTTCAGCTTGGAGGCAGTTTCAGGTAAAAAATGTCTCACTTCCCAAAGACACTCGAGAAGGGGGGGTAGATAAAAACCCAAGTCCCTGGCTGGCAGATGAAGGAAGGAAGAGGGCTGTGAGGTGCTCGTGAAGATCTGTCTCATTTGCTAACCTGTATTTAGTCCTCTCTGCTTTGGCATCAAGACCTTTGCTCTGGCTGTACAGGTACCAAGCGTGGAAGGAGCATCTAGCCCATTCTCTCTCTCTCTCTCTCTCTCTCTCTCTCTCTCTCTCTCTCTCTCTCTCTCTCTCTCGGCACCATGACCGGCTCTTGGTAGTGACTCTTGACAGTTTTAGAGGACTTTGAACAGGCTTTTTCCCCAGCCCCAGATAAGCACCTTGGAGGAAGGTTATAAGGGGGTGGCCCTAGAAGGGTCCACTATGAGATGCCTAAGGGTAACAATCATTGACAAGGCAGGGACTGGTTGACAAGATCATCTTCACTTCCAAGATGCTTTTTTTCCTTTTTTTTTTTTTTTTGGTACTGTTTATCAACCCTTTCTGTAGAATCCAGAAAAGAAAACCAAAACGCCAACAGAGTCTGAACAAGGCATGAACTGCTAAGGAGATCTTCGGATTTCCCAGAGCCCCATCCCCCTGAGTCAAGGCTATGCAGGGAGTTTCCTATTCTTGCTTCACTGGGTCCCAAATGTTTCTCCACCTGCACAGGTGAGCGAGTGCCCTGGCCAGGAAAAATACAGTCTCCTAACCATTAACTTTCCCCCTTGGGTCTTCCTGGACACCAGCCTTCTATGAGCAAAGCATCAAGACAGGTTTCTTGAACTTCTCCCTCTTTGTCGGGAGACAGGAGGGAGTTTCGGCAAAGGTAGATAGATGTTTGTGGTCACAACCCAGAATTTCCATCTCTGAAAATGAAATATAGAAGCTAAGGCTTGAGAAAGGAGCAGACACCAAATAGTTGCTAACAGGGATGGGGAGCCAGCCCACACAGTGCTCTCTTGTTTTGCTTGGTTTAAGTGACTTGAATTTCAAGAACTTTCAGGTGCAAAAGACGGTGGTGGGGCAGTGGTGGGTTTGGGGAGGGGGGTCTTGGAAGGAAGTGGGTCTTTAAAGGAGGTATTGGGGTACAGTTCAGGGCAGGTCTGTAAAGCCCCTCTGCTTCTCTAACCTCCAGCAAATAAACCCACCTCCCCTCCAGTTCAGCCGTGTCTACCTGCCAAAGGCCCTGTTAACAGGCAAACGTGTGCCCTGGGCCTGATAAAAACAGTAAATGTCATCATTGCCTATTATCACATTAGCCCCAATTAGTTTATCGGCTCCAGATCTGAGAGAGAGGCCCCAGGGAACAGCCGGCTAGAGTCTTCTTGGAGAGATGAATCAGGAGCAGCCCAAGCTCCTCTAGCTCCACCCACCGCGGGGTGGGTGTTAGCAGGGGGAGGAAAAGACTCTAGAGCAAGCAACCTTAGCCTACTCCACACTTTTGCCAAACCTTGACCTGAGGCAGCCTGGCGTGGTAAGGGGTAGGAGCTGTGTATTCCTGAGGTATGAACACCGAATGCAGGCGCCTAAGATAATGTGGCTCCTAGCTCAGGCCCAGCCACCTGAAGTTGTAGGCACTTGAATTCAAGATGAGACAGTTTGTTTCCATCTCTACTCTGTTTTCCACTCTTTCTCTAACCAGCTGGATGGACACTCCTGAGAAGAGTCAATCAGGGCATTGGTGGAGGTGGGAGGAGATAAAAAGGTATCACCTTATAGCCACGGCCACTATGGAGGTTCATGTTCATATATATGAAATGCCTAACAAAGTGCCTGATAATTAGCAGGTGCTCTCAAGTATTGCTTGTTTTCTTTACTTGAGACTGAGCTAACCCTTCTAGAAGAAGAACAGCCAAAACAGTACCTCCCTCGCAGGAGAGAGATTGATTCTTAGGCATGCATCAACGGAAAAACTCCTCCAGATGAGACCATTTACCTGATGCTCAGTTTTAACAAGATAGTACTGGTAGGTAGAGAGCTAGATAATTGACTGACAGATGATAGATAGATAGATAGATAGATAGATAGATAGATAGATAGATAGATAGATAGATAATAGATAGATAGATGATAGATAGATAGATAGATAATAGATGATAGATGGATAGATAGATAGATAGATAGATAGATAGATAGATAGATAGATAGATAGATAGATAGATAGGGGATGGATGGATGGATGGATGGATGGATGGGTGGATGGAATAAACCCCATAATAAGTTTTAAATAGTAACTATGGAAACATCAAACAGTAGCTACTTCCCACCGATACAGAGTATGCTCCTGAAAGGGATGCAGAAGACTGTCATTATCACCAGACTTCCACCATTCATCCTGTTTCTAAGACTCTCTGGGAGACAGAAGAAGGACATAGAGTAATGAGGTGAGGTAAAATCAAGATGATTCCAGAAACTGGAATACAGTCTAGAAACACAAATCTTCTGAAACCTGCCTTGTCTCTTCACAGGTCAGGGCTTCCCTCCCAGTGCCAGGCTTTTGCAAAGGCATGGAACCTGAGTCAAGTCCTGACGGGGGTGTCTCAGTTAGTAAGGTGCCTACTGTACATGTATGAGAACCTTAGTTTGGATCCCCAACACCCAGGTAGAAAGCCGGCATGGCAGTGTGCACCTGCAATCCTGGCCCCAGAGATGCCTTGAGAAGAGTTCCCTAGGGCTTGCCGGCCAGCTAGTCCTGCAGAATCACTGAGAGTCCCTGTCTCAAAACGAAGCGGAGAGTGACTGAAGAAAATGTCAGTCTCTGACTCTATGTGCATATGCACACATGCGCTCAAGTGTAAACACACATACACATCACACACACGCAAATGGTGCAGGCAGGGCAGACAGGATTATTTGCAGTGGCGTGGAGTTCCTGAGTTAGTTGGTTTGTCTGTTAAAAGATCCATATCACAAAATCAAGGAAGCAAAGGGACCTAACTGCTAAATGGAGGCCAAGACAAAGAGCCTCTCTGAGATTATCAAGCCCTAAGGGGTCCAAGTCTCAGACAAAGCCCTGATGTCATTACAGGCCAATGGCAGCAGGATGTCCTTACTTTGCACACACAGATGCTCACTTGCTTTACACGACTGTTCCTAAGTAGAAGCCTATATTTATCTTTGAAAGCAAATGTGTGTTTGTGTATGTTTCTGTCTCTCATTCTCCACTGATGATAAAGATCTACCCCAGGGCAGAATGGGACAGCTATGTAATAAGAGACACAACAAAAATATTAATACAAGCTGAACAGGAACAAGAGTCTCTCTCTCTCTCTGGTTCGGTAAAACTCAAAGGGTACAGAAAGTCAATCATTGGTTACCCTGGCTATAGTTTAATAAGGAACTAGGGTTCCTATGCATCTTGCCTCTTACCATTCTCCTTAATTTTGAACATTAGGGTATCTTCCTGTACTCTGAAATAGCTCATGGGCCCTGAACGTGGCATTTCAGTTTCTCGGGAAGGTCATAGGTTGACAGTTGTCCTAACATTTGCACAGAACACTCTGTAGCTATTCTCATCACATCTGGGTACCCACAGGCTGAGAAGACCCTCTGAAATGCCAAGGCGAGAAACAGCCTCACTGAGGAGTAGGGGGGCACCCAGTGATACTGAAAAGAGCTCGCTGTGGTAAGAGAGAAACAGACACACAGAGAGAGAGGAAGGGAAGGAAGAGAGAGAGAGAGAGAGAGAGAGAGAGAGAGAGAGAGAGAGAGAGAGAGAGAAACAGACAGACAGACAGATTCTCCATCGTTTAAATATGTCCCCAGCCCTACTTAAGCACCAAAGAAAAACGACCACCCTAAAACGTTACTCAGGGCCCCTCCGCTTTGCCTAGTATAGTGTGCCCTGCTTTGTCTCTTCTGTAGCTCATGATCTTGCTGAATTCTTTCTTGCTTTATGTTTCCTCATGAAGAGCTTCACACACTGTCCCAAGTGAATGAAAACTTCACCCTGGTTCTTGAATCAAACTACTTTGAGCTTCTCTGGTTCAATTCTCAGTCTCAGAAAAAGGCCAGAAGACCAAGTTTTGCTAGCCTCTGCCAGACGAATTTCCTGTGGCCAGTATTTTCTTTTCTATACAGAGAAACGCTTCTCATAATTATAGCAGGCTTCTTCTACCTTCTGTGCTACTCTTTTTATAACTGACAAATTAAAATTGTATAATATATATATATATATAAACTTTACAACATGATGTTCTGATCATGTATATCTTGAGGGATGAATAGATCAAACTAATTAACATATGCATTACCACACATACTTAACATTTTTGGACAGTGAGAACACTTGTAATCTGTTCTCAGCAGCTTTCAAGCACACAATGCTTTGTTTTTAACTACAGTCACCAGGTCGAACAATTAGCAGTTGTTTTCACATACTACATTCTGCATAAGACTGCCCTTCCTACTATCATGGAACCTTAAATATAAAACCAATTAAAGGATGATCACATCATATGAGCTGAATTCCAGCCCAGCCTAGGTTACAGAGTAAGACCTTGTCTCAAAAAAGTAAAAATAAACAAATAAACAGGAGATCAAAATGAAACTGGGAAGCCAAAATGAAAACGTCTAATGTATAAAGATAGCTCCTATAGCTTAAGATCAAATACCAAAAAAGCTAACCGTTCAAAATAAAAATTGAGGGGAAACCCCACTGCAAGAGTGGTGATTCTGTCTTGCCCTGAAAGTCTTGAGGGTCTTTTGACACAAAGGTCACCCTGCTGCTCACCAGGCTTATGGGCACTGGACAGGCTAAGTGCCAACTGAGTCTCTGGGTCAATAATTGAGGAATGGCAGGGAGGGGGGCTGTGATGTGAGAGCAGCAAAGATGGGGAACAGCAAAGGAGCCTAACAGGGAAAGAGGGTCACCATCAGTGGCCATCACTCTTCCAAAGCGGCCTAGGGTGTCTCAGAGTGACCACCCAGATGGCCATTCCTAAAAACGTCTTCCAGATAAAACTGGGACTGTCCATGCCCTTGAACCAAATACATCTCTAACCCTCCCAACAGTGACCTCAGAGAGTAGACAGCACATCTACAGGGACTATGCAAAATGCTCATTTGCATAAATAAGTTATCCATTCAGGCCATTCAAAACATTTGCACCTGCTCGCTGGTAGGATGGCAGGAAAGAGGCCTCTGGAATTATTTCTGAATAATTTCATATTTGGGGGAAACCCAGATGAAATCTCCCTGCTGGTGTTGGGACATGTCCCTGATTTTTCTCTCCTCTCCCCGCCCCAACTCTCAGTAACCACATGTTAGTTCAGGGTTTGCTATTAGTCAGTCTCCTGCTCTGGACAGCCTATATACCAAATAATGATATTTTGAGAGTTAACTTCTTTCATAACATTGACCCAAGGAAGTTTGATAAGAGTCCTGACTTAAGGTTGGAGGCAAATATCTCTGAAATTCAGAAAACCAAATATATATATATATATATATATATGCACATATTGTGTAGGTGGGTGTATAGTAAAAGCGAAATAAGGAACTTGGCTACAAAGAGAACCAAATCTGCACCGTCAGTGCATCGAAAACTTCTGTTAGGACCACAACCCTGCTGCAAGCGAGAACAGCTAAGTTCTGCACCAATCCCCTTACAGTGAAAATCAAAAGTAACATGCCTGCCCACAAGCAGGAGGACTTTAGCTCAGAGCCCCACTTAAAAGTCAGGCATGGTTGTATATGCCTATAACCCTACTCCTGGGGAGGTGGAGACAGAAAGATCCTTGGGGTTCACTGGCCAGCCAGTCTAGTCAGTTGGTGATGTCCAAGTCCATTGGGAGACTCTGTGTCAAAATAATCAGGTGTAGAACAAGAGGAAGACACTTGAAATTGACCTCTGACCTCCACATGCACATTTGCGTGGACATACACCTGGTTTCAAATGAATAAGAAGAAAAAGAATCATACAAGGAATGAAGAGGAAGGAACCACTCCAACAAGCTGCTAGAGACAGGCAAGTTCCACTGGCTGTGGACTCCTTTCCATCAACAGTGAAATCCAATGTCAATGGACTTTTCCTATCAACACCAAAAAACTTAAAACATTCTTTATGGGTCCTCGGTCTCCTTGGTCTGTGGATCTTCAAAAGTTTCTAGAACTACCAGGGCAGAAAACCTCAGGAAATCCAATCTTAGATCTCATGATTGTGTGGTCATGGTGAGTGAGGGGGCAATTGTGGTGAGGGAGGGGTGCAGTCATGGTGAAGGAGGGATGTGATCATGGTGAGGGAGGGGTGTGGTCATGGTGAGTGAGGGGTGCAATCGTGGTGAGGGAGGGGTGCAGTCATGGTGAAGGAGGGGTGTGGTCATGGTGAGGGAGGGGTGTGGTCATGGTGAGTGAGGGGTGCAATCGTGGTGAAGGAGAGGTGTGGTCATGGTGAGTGAGGGTGTGGTCATGGTGAGGGAGGGGTGCAGTCATGGTGAAGGAGAGGTGTGGTCATGGTGAG
>NW_004949096.1:7553324-7560014 GCF_000317375.1 Microtus ochrogaster | reverse complement strand
TGAGGGAGGGGTGCAGTCATGGTGAAGGAGAGGTGTGGTCATGGTGAGTGAGGGTGTGGTCATGGTGAGGGAGGGGTGCAGTCATGGTGAAGGAGGGGTGCAGTCATGGTGAAGGAGGGGTGTGGTCATGGTGAGGGAGGGGTGTGGTCATGGTGAGTGAGGAGTGTGGTCATGGTGAGGGAGGGGTGTGGTCATGGTGAAGGACAGATGTGGTCATGGTGAGTGAGCGGTGTGGTCATGGTGAAGGAGGGGTGTGGTCATGGTGAGGGAGGGATGTGATCATGGTGAGGGAGGGATGTGATCATGGTGAGGGAGGGGTGCGATCATGGTGAGGGAGGGGCTCCCCTGGCAAATAACTAACTTTCGCTAATCCATTTGGTTTTTCCAGTTCGCTAGGAGGAGGAATAAAACTTGAGCCTTGGCTGGGGGTTATCTTCCTTTTTAGAACCAAGCAAGATGAGTCCAGAAAGCCATAAAATCACAGCAGTGAAGGAAGGAGTAACTGCCAGGCATCCAGAGCCCTGCAGGTCCCTGCAGAGTCTGCAGTCTCCCTCAAAGGAGACGCGTGCATTGTGCTCACTGTTTCTTCTCTTCGTCAGGGCCTCCACCACACACAGCTCAGAGGACAGAATTGACCAAGAGAGAGGGGAGCTTGGGAGTTTATAATTGACCCCAGTGACTGCGAAGTCACTCCATAAAGTGTCTTACCATCTTAGTACACAGTTCTGCCTGAACTTCACATACACACACACACACACACACACACACACACACACACGCACGCACATGCACACACACACAAGAACTATTCTGGACTTACTTGCATCTGTGAACTTCTCAAGAAAGCAACTAGCTTATTCTCTCAATCAAAATCATTGCCAGTTCTCCACCCCAGGCCCATGTTCCTCTGAGGGAAACACACCCATCTCTAGTGACATGAAAGATGATTTCAAGAGCAAACCATTGTTCTTAAGTTATATGATCTTGATGTGAAAAATTAATAAGTAAAAGTTACCCAACTGAAGGAAAATCCTTAAGTTCTGTAATTCTGGTGAGAATGGAAACAGCAAAAACGGTAGCAAAGATATGAGAGTGGTTGAAACGTGAGGGGGGATGGTTTAAAGACGGGTATTCCAATGTTCCCAGAACCATGACAGAAAGCAAGTTCTTGGTGCTGCGTCCTGCCAAGGGAGAGACACTGACTCCTCCACGGTATAGTCTCCACCTAAATTCCTAGCTCTAAGTCTCTAAATCTTCAACCTCACCTCAGGGGGTACATCCCGACACCAGGAATGTGTCTTCTATATAGGCACCCTGTGCCTTCCTGTTCACTTTTGTCCCACCACCCAGACAGGACCAAAATGGGCAAGACAGCCATTCCCCGGTGTCATCTTCCCATCCGCCTTCATTCAGAATTTGAATTTCCCAGGATCCCATGTCCTTGGAAACAGTCAAAATTCAACAGTTAGCAGATGCTCCGGACCACCTACCGCATGCCTAGGGGGCACTAGGCAATGGTGCCTCCGTCATAGGAGAAAAACAAATATGTCTACTGTGGCAGATACAGATGGAAATGAAATGGCCATGTTTGCTGCTACCAGCTCCAGGGTTGAAAACCCAGGCTTAGAATCATTAATGACTTCAACCTTTTTGGTTTTTTTCAAGCCTGCATATATTTTTAACACACTGTAAACCATTTAGAAGTTTTCTTCATCTTTGAATCTCTCTTTTCTGTATATCTCTCTTTTTCTGACTACATGAGTCTTTAATTTACTAAGCAATGTTGGTAGGATTGAAGCCGTGGCTTAGACAGCTGGATCCAGCCTATTCCTTAGCTTTCTGCAATTCCAGCCTCATGGAAGAGATACTGGCTTGCATATAGTCTTGTAGTGGCATGGGAGCTACAGGATCACCGGGATTTTTACAGGACCTCCTTTGTTTGGGTTTTTACACCCCCATTTTAACACTGACTGTCCCAGGAAACCCCTCACTCCCAGTCAAACTAGAAAAGTTGGCCAACCCAGGCACGTGTCAAACAGACATTCTCCAGCCTGATCTTCTCTAACAGCCTGCATGCATCCTTAGACCCGGGACCGTCTCTGAGCATGCTTCTCTTCTGCATTTGGACTGAGAGCACGCTTGACTCCCAGCACTGCCAGCACGGAGAGAAGGTAAGGGGGCTCGGCAGGCACCATGAATGCCTGCATTGATGAGTATCTGTGAGTGATACACTGAGAGCTGTGTGGAAAGGAAGAGCTCCCTGCTGAATCAGAAACCCTGACTGCTGGTTAGTCCTGGCTGAGCGACCATCACTCTTTGTGTGGTCAACATGTGTCAGGAAAGAAGCATCACACTTATAGCATCCGGGCCACCAAACCCCCCTTTACCCAGTTGTATTTTTTTGGTCAAGTACCCACTGTGTACTGGTTTGGACACTGTTTTATTAACTTACCACCTAATCCTCAAAAAGGCTCCAGAAAGTACCATCACAATCCCACATTTTAAGAATGAGAACACTGAAGCTGAGAAATTAGGTGACTTTCCCAAGGTCACACTTCTGGGAAGGACAGATGGAAACCAGCTTAGGCTGACCTGGGGGCCCCTCTCCTAAAACCCTCTAGCCATGCACAAGGAATGTGCTCTCCCCCAGCCTCAAGGGGAGTGGACAGCCGCTCTGCCTCCAAACAGAAGGAAACTGGCATTACCTCCACACTGGGCAACCTGATCAGTCTTAGAAGGCCAGAGAATTAGCAGGCAAGCCTTTGCTTGCTGGGAGACGGCTTACCCTGAAGCCCTGCTGGTTTTACCAGAACCCTGAACTAATATTTACATAATCTTATTACATTGCTTTCCAGCTTCACACTGAGGAGAAAACCCGAGAACCCACTTGGGTGATATTACCCCTGTAGCAGAGACAGCTTGTTTGTCAGCCCACAACAAACACAGACTAATTACAGCGGGAAAGGTTCCTGCCTTGGAAACACTGGGGTTCTTATCTGACCCCACTCTTTACTAGTTATGTTACTTTGGACAATTTGAGACTCAATTCAACCATCTTTAAAATGAATATAATTTGGTCCCATCCTATCGCTGTCATCATCACCTCTGGTACCACTTAATAGCCCAAAATCCCTTTAATGAGGTGGTTATATTTTTCACTGTGTACGCGCGCGCGCGCGCGTGTGTGTGTGTGTGTGTGTGTGTGTGTGTGTGTGTACAGCCATGTACGTGTTGTGCGTGTGTATGTATATGTGTGTACTGGCACGTACATGCATACCACGTATAGACGTCAGAGGACACCCTCTGGTGTCCATCCCAAGGTACCTCCCATCTATTTGTTAGAGATAGTGTCTCTTGCTGGCCTGGGACTCCACCATCACATGCAGGGAAAACTGGTCCCTGAGCTTTCCAGAATCCATCTCCATCTCCCAACACTGGAATTACAGGCATGTGCCATCATACCCAGATGTTTACAGTCGGTTGGTTCTAGGAATTAAGATTCAAGTCTTCACTCTTCCAAGGCAAGTACCACACTGACTGAGATGTTCCTGGCACATAGGGACTACTTTTATCTCTATTTTATACCTTAGAAAACCCAGTCACAGAAAAGTGGGAAATTGGGCCAAGGCTGTAGGGCAAGGTCTAGAGCACAGATCGTCTGACCTGAAAGCCTGTCTGTCATTGGTGTGCATTCTCTCACAGGCAAAGCTCTGAATAGGGCTGCCCACACTGGTGAGCCTAGCTCCCATCCTCGGCTGCACATCCCTCAAGGCCCTGCTTTTCAAGAGCGTGGGTAAAAGAGAGGGGGTTATCCTCAGGAGCACCCTCTCCTCCTCCCTGCCCCACACCGCCCTCCCGAGTGATGGCAGTGACTCACCAGGCTGAATGTGCACACTGGAGCTTGAGAATGACTCAGGAGCACAGAGGGACTAAAGAAGGAGTATCTAACTGCAGAACAAAGCCGGGCAGCCACTTGTGGCCAGGATAATTACAAGCTGGAGCAGCAACACGAAGGCCAAGGGCGGTCTAGTTTACAGGGTCATAAATCACAACCTCAAAGACTTCAGGAGGTCCAGAGTTTCCACCAGGTACTGCGGACCCAAGTAAAGTTTGTTTTAAAAACAAACAAATAACAAAAAGAAAAAAAAAAGTCACTCAGGCATTCTACCACCTTGCAAGGTCTCCTTGTTACTCTTCCAGCCATCCTGCTAAGTCCCTATCTCTGCCCCTCACTTGCCCTGTGTTCTCCAAAAGCGAGTAGATTTGAGGGGGAGACTTGTCAAATCTGCACAAATCTGCAGTGCCGGTAAGCACTGGAAGTCCTGACTTGCCCCACTGTCCTGTGGGAGGTTGAAAAGGGCTCGTTTTTTCACCAGGATAAAAATAAATAAAATAAAACACTTTCATTCTTGTGCACCAGTCATTGTGGCAGCAGTCTCTATGTCCAGCCAAACCCTGTCACGCTTCAGGACGCATTTCGGCGTAAAATCAGATAGGCAGCTTTGTGCCCAGATTGGTCATCTGTGACAATACAACATTGGCCAAATGACACAATTGGATTCACTGAGTTTTTAAGCTTATTTCTTTTTAAATTTATTCCTATTTATTATTGATAGCAGTTTTTTTTTTTTTTTTTTTTTGCTCATCCCAGGCAGTCTTCAAACTCTCTGTATAGCCAAGAATGACCTTGAACTTCTGATCCTCCTACCTCTACCTTCTGAATACTGGGATTACGGGCATATACCATCATGGCTGATTTATTTGAGGCTGGGGATCAAATCCAGGGCACGCTCAGCAAGCACTCTCCTAAGTGAACTACATCCTCCTCCCCTAAACCCATTTTTTTTCTATCTGAAGATCTTAGCAGTTACTAAGGAGACAAAGTTGAATGACATACGTAAAGGGTACCGTTGTCAGTTGTTTCATTTACTATTGCTATACTCCTAAATTAAACCTCCAGTTTCTGAAGCTCCTAAACAATTTCCACTAATATCTATGTTCTCAGAGGAAGACAAACTTGACTGTTGACCTTGCTTCTGGGAGATAGATAGATAGATAGATAGATAGATAGATAGATAGATAGATAGATAGATAGATAGATAATAAATTTAGAGCTATTATTTATACAAATAAATAACATTTGTGTATAATAATTGGCACAGGTGCACAATATATATATATATACTTGTGTGTGCAGATGCTGATGGGGTCCAAAAGAAGACATCTGATCCCCAAGAGCCCGAGTTATGGGCAGTTGTGAGCAGCCTGATGTGTATGCCAGGAGCCAAATTCTGATCCTCTGTAAGAGCCTCACGTACCCCAAGCCACCTCTCCAGCCCTGTAAAACTTTAAAGATTTAGTTTATTTTGAATTATGGGTTCATGTGTGTGGGGAGGTGCATCTGTGAGCTCAGGACCCAAAGAGTCCAGATCCCCTCGAGCTAGAGTTACAGGCAGATGTAACCTGTTCTGTGTAGGAGATGGAAAAGGAACTCGGGTTCTCTGCGAGAGCAGCCTGTACTTTTAACTGCTGAGCCACCTCTTGGGTCCATTTTGAGAATTTTTTAAAATAAGGTCAGTGGGATTTAGAACCAACTCCCAACTGGGTCCCTAGAGAAGGAGTGGCAGCCATATTGTCAATCACTGTGATACAGAAACTGCTCTGGTTAGTGGGTGTTTTGTTTAGTTTTGTGTTGTTTTGTTTTTGGGGGTTTTTTTGTTTGTTTGTTTGTTTTTTGTCAACAAAATCAGGATTGGATGAGCAGAGGGAACTTCAGCTGAGAAAAGACCTCCATCAAACTGGCCCTTAGACAAGTCTGTGGGGCATTTTGTTTTTTAAATTGACGACTGAAGGCAAGTGGTCCTGGGTTCTGCAAGAAAACAGGTTGAGCAAGCCAAGGGGAGCAAGCCACTCAGCAGCATCCTCCAGGGCCTCTGCATTGCTCCTGCCTCCAGGTCTCTGCCTTGAGTTCCTGCCCTGGTTTCAATGAATGGTGGAGTGTAGGCAAATTCAGTGAACACACCCTCTCCTCCACGGATTGCTTTTGATCAGTGTTTTATCACACTAACAGAAAATCTAATCAAGGTGACAGTTCTCTGAAGGTTCCAGTGGCTGCACAGTCTCCCCCACCCTCTCCATCACAAGAGTTCGCCCACTCACCAGCACACAGCTCCAACCATGAGCTCTTTCCAGGGAAATGCCATTTGGTTACCAGATCCTTTGCATCCAGTAACATGAAAGGTCATGTGATCAGGATATGAGCCTAGTGACAGCTTGACAGTGACAGAGACACACTCTTCTAAGCTAACACTTCAACTTCCTCGTGCCTTCTTCTAAGTGCCACCCTTCCCAACACAAACTTCCTATAATAACAAAATCAGAAAACATAATGTTTAGGACACAATTCTGCATGCTTAAAGTATTAAACTACTTCTAAGCCACACCTTTGGAATTACGGAGATTCCATTTAACCTCAGAGCCAAGCCTTCCCCACATCTCAGGACCTGCTTCCCTTCATTTGATTGGAAAGCCATTCTTCAAATGATCGAACCTTCTGATGCCATAAAGAACCAGGTGAGTAAGACAGAGAGCAGAGCAGTTTAGCTGGTCAGTGTCCCATTGGTTTTCAAAAAACAAAATCAGCACTTCTCCGGGATATGTGAAACTCAGAAAACCAAAGAGTAGCTAAGA
>NW_004949096.1:7529876-7552606 GCF_000317375.1 Microtus ochrogaster | reverse complement strand
GGACGGACATGGTAGGGAAGGGAGGATAGACTGAGGACGGACGGACATGGTAGGGAAGGGGGATTAAAAGAGATTGAGGAAGCAAAAAGCCTGGTATCCTAACCTCCAATTAAACCATCAGAAAACCAGGAAAGCCAGACCCCGACAGATGCCTTCTTCCCTCTGTTGACAGAGCACTGGTTATTTAACGTCATCCTGCTCTAAGCTCTTTGTGAACTGAGTCTAAACTCCAGTATGGTAGCAGGACCACTCTGGTTGTAGCAGGTCATATGAATGTCTGCCTGGAGCATCTTAAGACAGATGTATCCAGAGCACTGGGTAAGAATCAAAGGAAGTTTAGAGTTCTTCTTCCAATGTGAATCCGCTAGTTTAAAACTCACCAGTGGAATCCTTGCCTCTTGGAATAAAAAAAAAAACAAGCCTCTACGGCATAATTTTGGCATCTAGTTAGTTCTCCAGTCTTTTCTCCGAGTATTTCTCACCTTGCACAATCCCTCCTTTAGTAGCTGGATCCTAATAGGATAGGCTCAATTTGCTCTACAGTACTCTCATAACACGGCTTACTTCTGTGATGGAATTCATGTGGGACTTTGCCCACATTTCCAAGCAAGCAATGCTGCAGACGACACCAGCTGGGTGTCCTCTAACCACCAGAGATAGCACCAGACCTCATAGATTAAACACAAAACTTCTGTGGATTATAAGCTCCAGGATATTTGCTCCAGACAGAAACACACTGGGGCTCCCAAACACCTGCTGCTTGAGTTGTAATTAATTTTCTGGAGCAACTTAGAGGCCTCAAGTAGACACCGTATTTACCAGTTTATTATAATAGACATTTGAAATGATGCAGCTAGTGAGATGAGGGGCTGTGTAGGGCAGGGGCTAGAAGGGTCCCCAGCTCTACGGAACTGGGGTACACCATCTTCAGCATATGGATGACTTCTTGTTCGTCATCCTGGAAACCCAGAGCTCAGGTCTTGTTGGGTTTTTCTGGAAGCTTCATTAGCTTAGCATGATCGACTAAATCATTATCCATTGTCAATTAACTCGAATTCCAGTCCCTGTCTCACCCTCAGAGGTACAGAACGGGGCTGAATGACAGCGCTCTAACCACATGATTAGAGAGATTCTTCTTTATTTTGTTCGTTTGTTTGTTTGTAGGAAGCGTTGCGTGCCTGCCTCTGTGTATGTGTGTAAATCTAAGGACAACTGCGTGAATCAGCTCTCTCCTTCCATCCTCTGGGTCGCCAAACTTGGTAGCAGTCACATTTACTTACAGAACCATCTCACCAGCCCCTGGGTTTTCCATTGTTCATGTTGTACCTTAAAGGAACGTAGGAATGACTGTCATTAGTCAACTCGTTATTATAAATACCATTTCAGACACATCACTTTGGATATTATGAGACATATAAGAGTTGAATACCAACACACTGCTAAAACCTAAATCTACATCTCACAATAACATAGTTCCATGAATGGGCCAGCTATTCTCCTTTAAACTATATCATACACTCTTGCAAAGCCCAGAATATATTCATTAGTCCGTCTTCCTCATTCTCATGGCTACCATCCCTTAGATCACAGCCCAAACACAGCTTCCTCTGGGAGCCTTTCCTGATTGACTATTTTACCACCAGTTAGCACATGTTCCCTTGCACGTGCGCAAGTGCACAAACACACACACACACACACACACACACACACACACACGCTTGTTGAATTCTCCTCGACTCTATCTCTCCTAAACCCTTACTGATTTTCATTGTCTCTCTCTCTCTCTCTTGGGATAGACTAGCAGAGTGGCTGGTGCATCCTAAGACTCTGCAAACACTTACTTAATGATAAGGAATGGCATGGTATGGATGTCACCTCCTCAGTAGATGACAGGTATCAGACTTCTGCAATGACAGCCTCACCAGCTTGGTGGGTGACACATAAATCCTGCTGCCTTCATTACATGGCCAGTGCTGCTTCACTGTCATGCCCTGGGAAATCTTGAATGACAGGCAGATTATGAAAGGCAGTGGCCATTGGGAGGTGCACTGTGTGGAACTTTTCGGTGAGTTCTAACCACAACTCCTTAAGGGTAGAAACAGAAAACCCTCAGGTTTACAAGGTGGTAATAGAGCCGAAGGGCTGAAATGAAGATCAAAAGGTCATTGAATCCATGCCTCTGCCTCCAGGCTAAACCGGTCCAGGCACAGACAAGTGGGAGTTTCCCTGCATTATTAGTAAGGACAATATTATTACTAATATTAGTAGCAGTATAATAAAAAAATAAACACAGGGAGGATGGCATCAGCATCACTGGCCGCCCTTTCCAACACTCTGTAGTGTACAGGAGCTGGTCAAGGAGCTGGCTCAGTGAGAAAAGGGGAGCAATGGGTTCTCTGCTAGAAAACAAAGATGAGGAGGAGAGCCAGGCTTTGGAGGAGCGCTCACACAGCAGCTGGGAGCCACACAGTGTCGCTGAGTCACAACCAGACATCTCTGCCATTTCCAACCAACTCAACTTTTCCCTGAGCAGAGGGCTCTCTAGTTTTTAAAGGCTTGCCCACTCGTGGTATCATTTAATTCCCACATCAACACAGTTGCACGTTCATCCAAGAACTGGAAGAAGTCAAAGCTGATGTAGGCTGAGGGTCAGTTTCCCAGAGTTCTCAGACCTAAGTGGATGGTTGGGTCCTGATAAAGGAACCAACTGAACACTCTCCCCACTTAGATCCAGCTTTCTCGGAGTAGAGAGAAGATAAGGGATGGAAGAATCAGGTTATAAACCCTACAGATACTGTCTGACTTAGATATAGAAGAACCTGATACACTCCAAGCTCTGATCCAGACTCTGGGACAATATCAGTGAACGAACAGATCAGCAAAAGAGAAACCACTGCTGCCCTGCCCTTGTGAAGCTGATGCTCTAATGCTGTCGCATTCCATAGCCACCAGAAATGGCATGCTTTTAGACTACCTAGGGGCCTGGATCTACAGTTAACCACATAGAAAGTGCATCCCCTCCGATCCGCTTTTTCTTCACACACTTCAAAGGAAGTCTCCATGTTCAGGCATCTCATGTCCACAGAAAGAACTGTGGGTTCCATGCCTTTGCTGGGTTTTAGTATATGCAAATTTTTTATTTCTGTATACAGTTATTGATGCTTATTTTCTACTATTGGTAGAGATATGATTGCTTTATAGAAGCATGAATATTTTTCACTGAAATATAGTAATTGTGCATATTTGTGAGGTAATTTTAACACCGTATACAGTGAATAATGACCAGATCAGAGAGGTGAGCTTTTCCATCTCCTTTAACATTTATTACTTCTTTGCTTGGAGCCTTTGATTGGCTCTTCTCAGTCTTTATAAAATATAAAATAGAGGCCAGACAGTGGTGGCGCATGCCTTTAATCCCAGCACTTGGGAGGCAGAGGCAGGTGGATCTCTGTGAGTTCGAGGCCAGCCTGGCCTACAAGAGCTAGTTCCAGGACAGGCTCCAAAGCTACAGAGAAATCCTGTCTCAAAAAACCAAAAGAAAAAAGAAAAAAGTATAAAATAGAGTATTGTGAGCTACAGTCACCCTGCGATGCTACAGAGCATCAGAACTTTTTCCTTAGTAAGTGACTAGTGTTTAAGAAAGACCTAAGAGGCTAATCAAGTAGGTGGTAAACACACCAAGTAAACGAAAGGATGTTTGGGAGACTTGAACAGGGGAGCATCATCAGACTGGGGGTGCCAAGAGCAAGTCTACAGCTGAAGACCCAGACATACTAAAGCCATCTGTTTGAGGGCTTTAAAAAACCTGAGGCCTGGGGAGATGGCTCAGTGGATAACATGCTTAGCCATGGAAGCCCAAGATTTTGACTTCAGATCTCCAGGACCCATGTAAACATCAGGTCTTGGCCATTTGTGCCTATGATCTCAGTGCTAGAGAGGCAGGAACAGGCATGTCCTTCAAGATCTAGCCAATCGGGGAGCTCTGGGTTCAATAAGAGACTCTGTCCCAAAACAATAAGGTGGAGAGAAATAGAGGAAGAAACCCATTGTCAGCTTCTGGCCTCCACACATGTAGGCATGATCCTATATTCTCAGGAACATGTTCACAACACACACATATTAATTAAGAACCAGTGTGAGACAGCCCACAGGCTTGCTGCTTAAGGATTTTTATCAATAAGTTTTAGTAGGCCATCTCTAGCACCCTCCCAATTCCCGTCACCCTGAGCTCAGGTCTCCATGAGAGAAGTTGATCCCTGAAGCCTGACCTCCTGCTGCAAACTCACGTCCTTATCTCAGTCACCACATTTTCTCAGAGGGCAAAGGTCACCTGCAAGAAGCTCCCTCAAAGGTAATGACCCTGCATTCCCAGAAGCCAGTAGCCTGCTCTGCATGAAGAAAAAGCAAAAAGGCCACTTCCATGGAACTCAGCTGCTCCCAGAGCCATAAAGCCTACGGAGGTTCTAAAACTCCTGGGAACCTCACCAAATGACAGCCTTCTTGCTGATTCAGACAGCCACAAGACAGACAGACACCTAAAGGTGGGGGAAGCTGTGCTCTGTCCTTAGGGAAATATGGTTGTTTTGCTTACTGGCATGGGGGATCTAGGTTGGAAACGCCATGTCAACAGGCCTACTGTTTGAACCAAGTTATAATCCACGGTTGTAAGGTGGGAAGTATAGTGGTTTAGTGCACAGGCTTTGGAACTGAGTCCAATACAGAACCTGTTCACTGTCAGGAGGAAAGGGGTGAGTAGCCTCAGGCAAGCTGCTTCCTTGCCCTGTGGCTCAGTTGCCCCAGCTATAAAATGCAGACAACAATAAGAATATCTACGCATCCTCAGGATGTCTGAGGGATTCCACCGTGGGATAGAGCAGAAGTGCACGGTGCTGTGACTGGCTTGGGATAAGCAAAGGAAACCCTGGCTGTGCTTAAGGTGGCACTGGTCCGACCTCGACATCTAGGACAATTCAAAGAAGTGAGCAGATGAGGAAAGAGGTGAGCGATTAGGGAGAGAGTGGGAAAGCTATTTTGAATCTCTGGGTCTTATTTATCTCCTTCCCTTTAACGAGTGAGGCTCCCAGATTAGAGACTCAGACTGAAATCATTCCTCACCACCGGTCCACCCTGAAGATCCCGCCAGTTTGCTGAGTGACCCACGAGTTTGCAGCAGCTGCTCACTAAGTAAAATAAGCTTGAGAGGGGCAATCCAGGCCACTGTCATGGTTAGGAAGTGTCTGAAGACCCCACATTTCTGGGACACAAAGCAGCCCTCACTCTTGTCTTGCCACCCTAGCATACTGCGTTCCTTCATCTGGGGAGGGGGGGGGCTGTCTCCTTGTGAAAGATGAGCGGGAAGATCACTAATTTTGGGTTTCTTCCTCCCTCCCCCAGAGCCTTCCAGATCCCTTCCCCGTGTTTGTGAAACCCACACTATGCTGGGTGCATGATGGCTTACCTACGTGGTTCCACAAGTGAGAACACAGAACTCAGAAAAAGCCAGTACTCAGACAGTGAGTGGCATTGCTAGGGCTTGGATCCAAGTTTCCTGACTCTCACCACCTCGGTCCAATCCCCACTCTCCTATAAAGTTCAGAGTCACAAGTTCCCATAAGGATGTCCCTTGACCTACACCAGTTGTCTGACCCAACGTCCATAGCTGGTCATTGTTTAGCCAACTGGTTGAATACAATAGTTTAGGAAGCCACCAGCACTAGACCTGGGTTGTGTAAGGAGGGTGGTGCTTCTCAAATTGCAAAGCGCTTGCCAGTCACCTGGGATCTTGTCAAAGATGCAGATTGAAGGCGGTTGGGGGATGGTTAGGGCCCTACTTAGGATCAGCTTCTTATGTTATACCCAAGATGATGGTCCTGGAGCATTCCTGCATGGTGCAAAGCTCTCTGGGGAGTCTGTACATACAATTCAACAACTCTTTTTTTTTCTGCCATGTAGGCCGGAGCCCATTGCTTAAACTTGGTTGTGCAAGGTTCTGGGCAGGTTCAAATAAGTTTTTACACAGTCAGTACTTTTGTCTGGTCTCATTTGCCGCATAGTGAGCACTCAGAATCGCTTCCACCTTCCAACTGATCATGAGACTAAAATGGCTCTGAGCACGGTCAGTTTGCAGAGGCCACTTCCCTGGAGCTGCTGTGGAAGGAACCCCAGGCCATGCCAGCTCACTTGGCCTCCCATCATGAGCTCTTCCAGTTGGCAGGCACTTGGGTACTCTTCCCCTCAAATCCCTTCTGAGCTTGCGGGTGGGGATAGTTTTTATCTACAATATTCTGAAAAGACAGACCGTAATAAAAATTGATGAAGTAACTGTACTGAGCCCAGATGATAGTATCAACAAGAAGGTAGGGATACTTATCAGTGAGCTAACAGAGAAAACTTAAAAGCCCCTTGAGGCTATCAGATTGGTAAAACATTACGGTAAACCCAGGCAGGAGCCGGATGTGTGCTGGGGTCGCTGTCTCTGAGGGAACTTGTCTCTGTGCTTCTGGCACCCTCAGTTTCCCACATCACTCATCGATGTCCCTCGGGAGGCCGTCATTCATAGCAAGGCATGAATGGCTGTCAGCACTTGGATAGAAGTCTGGGCTTTTGTTTTTCTCCAGAATTCAAGTCTCTAGTTGAAAGCAAAACACTCCCGTGCAAGCATTTTGGACACTGGCCATGGGAAAGGGGCAGTTCACAGGACAGTTCTGTGGTTTTGAGGTCAGAAGAACGAGAGCTGGGGCTCCAGCTCTGGGATTCAGCCGCAAGGTGACCTGAAACACGCCACTGAATTCTCCAGTTGTAACGCAGGGTTAATCCCCTGAACACAGGTCAGTTACAAAGTTGGGGATAGCAGAAAGGAAGCGCCTAGGCTTGTCTGACACTTGCAAACCCTCCATTAGCTGTGGTGCCCCCTCTCCTGACCTCTCAGGAGGCACTGGCCACTCCCTTTGACCTCAGTCGGTCTGTCTTCCTACCAAGCCGGCCTAGACTACACACAGGTATTCAGTCTGACTTTCTTTTCAGCATGAACCTAGTAAGCGCAGGCAGCTGTCTGATCTATCCAGATTTTCCAAGCCCTGCACGGAGCAGCAGGAACAACTGGCCCTGTTTGTCCTTGGGTTTGAGTCTTAGCTGAAGCCAAAGGGTCCTAGCAGAGGAAGGTCATTGGCTGCTCTCAGCCTGTCAATCAGGGTTCTGCAGCCCCCAGGGACTGGCATGCCTGCTCTCCAGTGAACAACCTCAGTTTGATCCTGGGGCTTTTCCTGGCATGCCAGTTCCTGGCATGTGTGGGCAGAGCCTCACTAAGCTCTGGGTTGGGCATTTTCTCAATTGTTTCATTCTCTTTTCCTTATCTCCGGCTAGTTAGTGATTAACTGCGCTCTGAAAGTTTCCCAGCCTCCCCGAAGCTCCCCAGGAGCACAGGTGGCCGCTGGGTTAGAGAACCTGACTCAGACCCGGTTCTCTCAGCAAGACCAGGAGGATCTCAGGCACAGCCCTGGGGATCACAGCCCTTGAGGGCAGGGTGAGGCCCAGAAGGTTTGCACAGTGCCGAACAGCGGAGGTTACTGGGAAAGATGCAAAGGATGTGGGTCCTGCAAGAACTGGTTCCTTGTGTGTGGCTAAGGGGTGGGGGGCCGGAGGGGGCAGTGAAGGACAATGACCAGGATGTGGAAGAGACGCTCCAACTTCTGGGAGATTTGTGCACAAACCCCGCCCATGGGTAGCTCCCATCTGGCTGTCACTCCTCCAGCAGGTGGCTCCTGAAGGTGGGGAGCAGGCACTTTGTAGCAAGGCCCTTCTCAGTGAGCCACAAAACTGAGCTTGCGAGCAGGAGGTGCTCCTTTCCTCAAACGCTGGTTTGCTTTCTTCCTGTTTGTTTTCTCGCTTCTAGTAAAGAAGACAAGGCCTGATCGGGACACAGGAGACCCTCTTTTGACCTCTCCTTCAGCCTGGGTCAGAGAACCCATGCCCACGTGACTCCTTTTCCGCCCAGAGTCTTCCGCCTAACAGTTCTCTCTACCCCCTTTGTCTCAGCTCTGCCCGAGCCCTGTTCCTGGCATCCATGCCCCCTTTGTCTCAGCTCTACCCCGAGCCCACCCTCTCATGTCCGGCGCATCCATGCCCCCTTTGTCTCAGCTCTGCCCCGAGCCCTGTTCCTGGCATCCATGCCCCCTTTTGTCACCCTCAATCATACCTCCCCTGACTTCCCAGGCCGATGGGCAGCACCTGATCCCCAGCCCAAATTCCCTGTAGTGCCTATTTGTGAACTAAAAATTCGGGACTCCTGTTGCTTGGTAATTTAGCATATGACATTGAAGCTCCCCAGGACAGGCCTTTGTGCGGGGCAGAGCAGCAACTACAGTGACAGCAGAAGCCCCAGAACCCAGGAAACCTAAAAACATCTGTAGGACGAGTGCGTGAATGAGTGGGCAACCTTCCCTGCATGCTCAAAGGGGCTCACTGCAATAAGACTTATAGATCTAAATCAGAGGTCCACAAACTATAGCCCTTTGCCCAAATATAGACCTTCTACAGCTGTTGACCTAGAATATATTTTACAACTTAAGTGACCGAAAAAAAAATCACAAGAATAATATAGTAAATGTGAAAATCATACAAAATTCAATTTCCAGCATGTGTACCTTAAGTTATATAGATGCAAAAGCAGTGTGGGATTGAGGTTCTCTGTGGGCTCTTTACACCACAATAGCAGAGTTCAGGACAGACACTGTCCAGTCTGGGGGGCAGAGAATATTTCTCTTGTCTCTATCCAGCAAATATTTGCCAAGCCATGCTCTAAATAGTGCTAACAAAGGAGGCAGGGATGGAATCCACTTAGATACAAGTTTGGATGAGGACAGAGAAACTCTCTATCCCTAAATTCAGTGCTTTGTCTGGGCAGCCGCAGCCTGTGGGCAATCTCATTGTCCTTTAACGATCGTTCTTCCAGCTCAGGCATAGCCTGTTCCGTGCATGTTTGTGTACAGGGAGCAAAGTTTAGTTGTTTATCTTATTCCTTTAAAACCCTGATACGTGACAGTAGGAATGAACAGACCTTTCTCTGTGTGATTCTTACCCCCACCCACACAATGCAGCACAGAACCCAGCTCTTAAGAGGACCTCAGTAAATATTTGTTATGACTGACTTAGACCGTCAGCCACAGAGAACCTTAGCTTGGTTAAATAATTTCTTATGGCAAAAGGCCCCAGTGGTGGTGGAAAGGTTGAAGCGAGAAGAGGTAATGAGATGGAGTAGGAAGGAATAAGAGGAAAGGGTTAACTGAAAATAAGAATATATGGAAAAGCCATGCAGAAATCCGATACTTGATCAATTTTGAACAATTTAGAGAGGGGCTCAATAGTGAACACTTGCTGTTCTTGTAGAGGACCAGAGTTTGGATCCTAACACTCACCAGGCAGCTCACAACTACTTGTAACTGCAGCTTCATGGAATCCAACACCTTCATCTGATTCCACAAGTACACACACACACACACTAAATATTTCAAATAACATTTTTAAAGAGTGTATTTGAATGGAGGTACTCTATGTAAGTGAATAAAGCTGCTCCCAGAAGTCATTGGTTATCTAATGAAAATTCTAGAGCTAGGAGTGGGCTACCTCCCTGTGATGGCCAATCTTCATGGCCTACTTGACACACCTGGAAAGAGGGATGCTTGGCTGAAGAACTATTTCCATCAGGTAGGCCTGTGGACATGTCTGTGGGGCTTTTCCACGATTGCTAATTGATGTAGGAGGGCCCAGCCTACTGTGGGTGGTGTCATCCCCTAGGTGACAGATGAGCCTGGGCTGTGTAAGAAAGCCACCTGCAGATAAGTCTGAGAGCAAGCCTGTAAGCAGTGTCCTCTAGGGCCTCTGCTTCAGTTCCTGCCTCCAGGCACATGCCACGACTTCCTGTTCTGGCTTCCCTGCATGAGAGACTATAACCTATAAGCTGAAATAAACCCTCCTCCCTAAACTTTGGATCATGGTGTTCATTACAGCAACCTGTTGATCATAGCAGCTGTTGGGCTCCCCAGACCAATACTGGCTACAACCAATACTCTTGGCTGTCCACCAGAACTACGGAATAAGACTGTTACTGGAAACTCCCCACTCTTTGGTTACAGGGTATAGAAATATCAAGCTGGCATTGAACTCCTTAACTGATGGCTAGTCCTCACAGTGAAAGCAGGTGATGTTCAGGCTGCTGGAGAAACAAAAAAGTTATCAACAATTAATTGTTCTTCTCTATGGTATCAAGTCTGTTAAAGACTTTCTGGTTGGATCTGAAGCCAGCTCCATAGGAAGATACCTGTGTCTGGTTACTGTAAACCCAGTCAAAACGCTGAGACTGGAGAGCCACAGGCCCCAGCAGGGAAGCTACTGCTGCTGTTTTTCCACATGAACACGACGTGCCCCCCAGCAGCCTTCTGAATAGCTGTGCCCATGCCCACAGGCCAGAGCTGCTGCCAGCTTTGATCAGAGGCTTCTGTTTGCAGCAGGAGCGGCTGCTACAGAGAACCATACTGGTCACAACGATAAGAACAAGAATAAGCTACTGTTGAATACTCAGCCATGAATGAGACTTCTATCTGACCCTTTCCGAAGCCTGGAGAACATGGTGGAAGGAGGGGAAAGAAGGTAAGAAATCACAGGGAAGAGAAGGGTGCTGCGAGGTGCTGTCTTCCAATCACGACACAACCACTGGACTCTTGAACTCAGCACCTGCGGTCACCTGCACAAGATTGGGCATCTCACATTCTGTCACAGAGCAGGGAGGGGCTCCCAAAGTCTGAGATTTACAGTTAAGGGTAGCTGGGAGGAGGGACTCACAACTCTTCCCCAAGATCCACAGGCAGGTAGGTCATGGTTGCTCGGGAAGAGAGTCACCTTTTCTTCAACTCTAATGGGACACACAGACACAGACATAAACATATAAGGGGATCAGGAGTGAGTAGGATACAAAAGAGGGCAATGGAGGATGAATTTGTGAAGAATATATTACATACATGTATGAAAATGTCATAATGAAACCTATTATGTATAGTTAATATATGCTAATCAAAAGTATTTTTTAAAGACCCAATAGTGTGAGTGGGTTTCTGTAGGGTAAATGACTGGCCACAGACTATCTCTGAGCAGTGAACTCTAACTTCTTGCCCAATGCCGGTCCTGTGAAGCAGAACCCCACTCCCAATCCCAGAAGCCCTCAGTCTCTGCAGCTTGTCTGATCACTGCTCTAGGCTCTTGGGTCTCTGCCAGGAGCTTTCCCACCACTGCTGTAGACTGAAGAGAAAGCCAGTCATGGGAAATGGTGGGTGAGAATGGACAAGAAGCAAAGGAGAAGGGCTTTGAAAAACTGCACTGCCCCTAAGATCACATCAAGACCAGATAAGGAAAAAACAGCTTCTATCAACAGCCAACCTGGGCCTGAGGGGTAAATTAAATGACTCAGAATAAATTATCATACAAGAGGCCGTACCTTTCATCCCCAGCAAGGGGGGGATAGGGTGGTGAAGGAAAGAACAAACAGAAAAGAGAGAAAAAGAAATGAAAAAAGGAGGGGGAGGGAGACCTTGCTTGGTATTGGCTTTAATTGGTAGTGACCCTGAGCTAATTGGGGACAAAAGACAAGTTCTTTTGTAAAAGGGAAGCTGAGCACACGAGAACTAGACGAGAGAATTCAGAGAAAAATGGGTGCGGATGGGAAGTGACTCGCTTGAGTGTGGCCAGTCCTTCAGTGAAGGCAGCCTAGGGAGGATGGGCAGGCTCTGCCCGCCCCTCCATTTCATCTGTCTTTGACGATGGCATTGTCTACTGACTTTGTACCTCTCTGTGCCTCCCCCATGTTTGTGTTTCTAATGGAAGATCCCACTGCTCCCAGGAGAGCTCAAGGCTGAAGGTTAAGCAAAGATTCTGGTCACAAACCTGGAAAAGCAAGGCTGATGGTGGCTACATAGAAAAAGCAAACCGCTCGATCTTCAGACTCCGCAGTAGGAAGAACAATTAGATTGGATGAATGATCCTGACCTCTAGATGTGGTCGGCCATCTCCAGGGATAAGGGACTTGCCACCTGCCCATCTGGCTTGCAGAGTACCCTGTGCCTTCTAACACTGAGCAGCCATTTTAGAAAGGGCCAAATGCATAAAATACAGACGTTCAACAATTTACTCTTTTACATTAAAATGAAAATTGTTTTACTGAGGTAGGTAAGCTTCCTTTAAAAAGAAAAATGTATTCTTACAATATGGAAGCATTGCTTCAAATGTATTTTCAAAGACTTAACAGTGAGCGTCATAAACCAGGCATAATGACACACACCTGCAATCCCAGCACTCAGGAGACAGGAAGATCAGAAGGTAAAGTTCATTTCTACCTGCGTATCAAGCTTCAGGCTAGCCTGGGATAGGTGAGACCCTATCTCAGGAGAAAAAGAAAAGGAATGAACATCATTAAACAATTTTTAAAAGATACTTAATCTCATTGATCATCAGAGTAGCATAAATTAACCCAAAAGAGGCTGCAGGTGTCCTTCCAACTGACACAGTTGTGAAATCTGATGAGAACAGACATCAGCCAGGAGGTGTTGAAGAAGACATTCTCACTCCCTAATGGTTCTGAAGAGCAGATTTTTACAGACAATTCGGAGAGTGACTTGTTAAGATCTAGTAATGAGAAGAATACATACACCTATGACCCAGAGAAGTTTGCCAACAGATACAAGCCCTGGGGAACTCCATCACAGGCTTACGGTGTGACAGCACAGAGGTAGTCATCGCTCCACAGCTAGGAAAGGGGACACCTGGAAGCTTCTTAAAGAGACCTCCCCAAGAGAACAGACATGGTGGCAGCGGCTCTGTTCTCACTTCCCCTTTGATAGTTTCCACAAGACTACATTTATGGGAAAGGGGGAAGCAGAATTCCTGAACTCACCTTGAAAGAGTTTGACTCTTGAGTCTGAGAAGGTGTCCAAGGAACACAGCCCTTTCGTGAGCACACCGTGCCAGATGCCAGGGCCTGTGGTCTTTGAGTCACGCACTATGTAATCATCTATCCTGACCTCAGATTGCAGGCTGGATTATGAAACTAGGCAAGTCTCATACGCTCCCTGGTTACTCAGCGCTTACTAGATAAAGAGCCCCGAGTGCAAACTTGGGCTTCAAACCCAGAGGGAGAGAGCCGAACCTCATTAGCCATGCTGATTTAGGAAGTGATAGACAAGAATAACTTCTGATTCTCTGACAATGATGTCATGGGGGTATTCAAGGAAAAGGATGCCCCCATGGAGAGAAAGGGTAGGAAGTAGATCTAAAACCAAAGAAGCCCAAATCACACACACCTGACCCTCCTCCTGGACACATGCCAACTCCTAGACTTTGTTAATGGTGTTTGGCTTAAGCCTAACAAAGGGGTGAGTTACTTTTCTCACTGGTGTGATAAGATACCCTGTCAGAAACAATTTCAGGGAGAAGGCTCACATTCAGAGGGCGGTCCGTCGTGGCGTGGAAGGCAGGAATGGGGCAGTTGCTCATACTGCATAGACAGTCAGGAAGCAGAGGACAGTGAACACTAGGCTCACCTAGCATTCTACTTTTTATGCAGTTTGGGACATCAGCCCATGGAACGGCATCAGTTACGTTCAAGGTGGGTCTTCCCACCCTCACAGGTAATCTGCCTAGAGACTAACCGTGTGTAGACAGCCCCTCACAGGCAAGCCTAGAGCTTGTCCCAGGTGATTCTAGATGCTGTGGTGTCGACCGTATCAACCACCACAGGTAACACACTCCATAGCTTACACCTTAGCTTAGCTCATCAACACAAGCAAACAAACAGAAAGTCTACGGGCTAGATTGCAGCGGTCTGGGTCTCTCTCTCCACAATGACCACAATTCCTGAGAAAAGAAATGGGTTTTGTCGGAACCCTTGGTCTACACTACTTTTCTTTGTCTGCAGAGGCAAAGGAGTATTTGCAGGAAAATTAGCCAAGTTTTGCCTGAGCCTCACCTGGGCAAATAGCAGCTAAATAATTAATATTCTGGGCTTCATAGCTAGGATTTCTACCCTGTATGTATTCACCTGCTCATGACATTAGGATCCCATTCTCTCTCTTCAGTTCTTCAGAAATTGTCTCTAAGCACAACACAGGAACGGAAGGAACCAGAAGTGCCAGTCAATGGAGAGTTCTAAATGAAGCCGTGCTAGTGGCTTCTGTATATGGAGGTCGTATGCTGGACTTCTTGTTTTTGCTAACTGTTCACTTACAGGGTAGTATACCCTTGCAGGGGAGGAAGAGGTGGAAAGAGAGCAGGAGCCAGCCTCTGTTTAGCAGCCGAGCTGTCTATGAAGAGACAGTGTCCTACAGAAGTGTGATGCTCTGTGGAGGCTCCTTCTTTGGTTCCAGGTCGCTCCACAACTGCCCATCGAGAACACTAGTAACATTTACTACTGTCTTTTTCTTAGCAGCCTGCAGATTCTGTTGTCTTTCTACTGATGTTACCTTTTGAGGTATCTCATCCCCAGCTTGTCTTTCGACGTCCCTCCCGTGTTGGTGTGTGTCATCCCTTACATTAGAGTCCCTGTTGGAAGCACTCAAATCCTCTCTTTCTGGCTTTCTTGGCTAGGTCCCAACTGATACAGGAGGTGGCTGGCCTTTACTATCTACTCTTTTCAGTAACTATCAATCTCTGTTGTCCATCCTTATCAAGGAGTTTGCCCTTTTCAGAAGATTATTTATTTTGTGTAAGCATGGTATCCCTGAGATGCAGACAAAGCAAGGCATTTTGCGGAGTAAAAAGGACAGATCTAGAGATTCGAAATGACATTCCACAGTTGTGTGGCTATGGAACAGAAGCCAAACGCCAGGTGTCTTGTGGCTGGCATGAATTTCCCTATGGCACTCTGGTTCTTCTCTCTTACCATGAGAAGATATTCTTTCTGGGTCACGGTAAAAATTCATTTGGGTCTCATTTGCCCTTGATGAAAAGGTGCTATAACTATGCAAATTGCACATCAGGAGGCTGAGGAGCACGCATTGCTATTTTTGGTCTTTATAAGAATATTTTGCATTTGAGTCAACCAGGCATTGTGAGCATTCCCCAAATCCTAGAGCAGAGTTTCTCTAAGTCAGAGTGGCCTGAGAGGGGAGGGGGTACATTGTGCATTTTCATCCATCTGGGCTTCTACCAGGATTCTTGTCCAAGGACACTAATCACAATTTATAAAGGTTCTGTATACCCTTAGGATCTAATCACCTCCCAAAGGCCTTATCTCCCTATCATCATCACATTGGGAGTTAGGATTGCAATATATGGATCTGTGAACTGCAGACACAGTGTTCATTCTACAATAAGGGTATTTTTAGAGAGGAAAACCCACAAGTTTCTAGGCTTTACTGTCATCTTCTAAAATTAAAAGTCTTGGAAATAGTACTTGGAAAGATTTTGTTTGTTTTTATTTTTTAAGATAGTGTTACTCTGTATAGTCCTGACTGTCCTTCTGGAGACCAGGCTGGCCTCAAACTCTCAGCGATCTCTCAGAGACTTTGCAGAGCCCCTGCCGCCCGAGTGCAGGGATTAACAGTATGTGCCACCACCACCAAGCAGAAAGACATATTTTTAATGAATACCTGAGTGGTTCTTGGAAGAATAAATTGTGAGGTCTCCTTTTCCATAGACAGAAGACAGTTATCCACACTCAGAAAAGATGAACAAAGAAAGGGAATACAGATGATTTGTAGCCTGTCACACAGAGTGTGGCTTCTTAAACATTTTCCCCCATGGCCCAATTTTATAGACGACACACAGGTATATAAAATAGAAATATAAAACAAAAGCTACTGATAAGAAATCACAAAGTTTAAAGAAGAACTTTGGTATGCATGTAACTACCATTGCTAAGTGAATGCAGATGTGTATGCTAATGAGGTGATCATGCCTGTTTCATACACAAATTAAACTCTGGACGAATATTGGTACTGCAGGATGTTAGCATTTTTTAGGGTTGATCAATTTTTTATCTTATAATCATCAATGCTAAAAATGCTGTTTCACATAAGTACATACTACAAAATAACAGAAGCATGTTCTAAGTCACATCAGAAACTTAGGGGGATTCTATTTTATTCTTGAGCCAAAATTTACTTCATGTTTTTTTTCATGGAATGAAAGAAAGCATCTCAAACAGAAAATTTAAAGATCAATGTTCTTATACTATCCAATCCAAAGACAAGCTCATTTGATATGTGCATGAGGAGGAATGATTAGGAAAAGATTTAAAGTCTTTTTTTTCCATAGTTAAAATCATTACATTTCTATAAAACCTTAAGTCACAGTAAGAACCCCACAATCTGTAACAGACAGTGCTCCTGAATCTGAGCTGAGGTAGGTCAGGCAGCACTAGTTGGCATGACCTGTGGTTCACATCAGCTCCAAACACTCACTTGGGGGTTGCAACCAAGACTGAAGAGAAGTCACCAGATGCCACATGGGTGAGCGCTACAAGGCACAGCCCAGATGTGCAAGCACTACAAGGCACAGCCCAGATGTGCTGCACATCGAACACTGCAGTAAATTTTGGTCCCCGTGCATTCGAAACCTTTTTACTGTCGCAAATTCATGACCTTCGCCTTCAATTGCACAACTTTATATGGTGCCACGACCCACAGATTAAGAAGCTGTGGCAAAAGGCACAGACCATCTGGTTTCCACACCCAGGAAGAGGTATTACCGACTGGCTAACATCCCTCGATGTGCCTGCCGTGTTCTGCTGGTTCGTGGCTGCATGTGCTCTTCACAGCAGAACTGTGGAATGCTTAGTAATTAGCATTTGACACAGGAGAAATCTGAGACAGATTAAATAACCATCATTGCCCCATTCAGCTATGATCCAACTTCTTTTTTTTTTTAATTTATTTATTTATTGAGGATTTCTGCCTCCTCCCCGCCACCACCTCCCATTTCCCTCCCCCTCCCCCGATTAAGTCCCTCTCCCTCATCAGCTTGAAGAGCCATCAGGGTTCCCTGACCTGTGGGAAGTCCAAGGACTGCCCACCTCCATCCAGGTTTAGTAAGTTGAGCATCCAAACCGCCCAGGCCCCCCCAAAGCCAGCACGTGCAGTAGGATCAAAAACCCATTGCCCTTGTTCTTGAGTTCTCAGTAGTCCTCATTGTCCGCTATGTTCAGCAAGTCCGGTTTTATCCCATGCTTTTTCAGAACATATAGGCATCCCCCTGAATATTAACCTTCATCAGGCGATGAAAGGAGACAGAGACAGAGACCCAAATTGGAGCACCGGACAGAAATCTCAAGGTCCAAATCAGGAGCAGAAGGAGGGGGAGCACGAGCAAGGAACTCAGGACCGCGAGGGGTACACCCACATTCTGAGACAATGGGGATGTTCTTTCAGGAATTCACCAAGGCCAGCTGGCCTGAGTATGATCCAACTTCTAACCAATGTCCTACATCCTACTTCACCCCAAAGTTGGGCTCCTTTTGCTCATCCCATCCAGAAGGAAGCCCTCTTCGCCACCAAACGATCACAGGGACATGAGCTGTGGGCAGGGGGTACTGATCCTGCTCCTCAGAAGTCTCTGTTTTCCTCCTGTTTATTCTTAAATGAAGCATCCTTAAAGCTTCAGAGAAGGTTGGGAAAGAGTATGCTAGCCCCCCTCCCCCAAACCAGCAGACACAAAGACCTCTTGATTGTACCCTGTCTTCCCCAGTGCTCTTGGGAGCTCTTCAGCCCCTGCATTGGTTCAGCAGCTTCTGCCTTTGCCCCAGAGCAATAGAAGCCAGTCAGAAAACCTAAGGCAGCAGATGCCTTATCAATTCTTGTAGAGAGGCCCCAAGGGAAGCTGTCCATCTGTTTGCCTTATCAGAAATGTTTGAAAACCGAATAACGCGAATGGGCGGGCGCAGAAGCACAGCGTGCCTGACATCTGTGTGATCTTGCGTCACTCGAGAGCGGCCTTCTCTGTTTGTCTTACGCATTGCTTCACATAGCTGGTCACCGTTCTGCTGACACTGCTGTTTGAACCCACCAAGCTAACAAAAGACTGAGTCAGGAGCCAGGTGGGGCCTCTTGGGTGGTGCTAACTGTACAAGGGGCTTCACAAAGGGATGCAGACTGCAGAGGAAGGGGCCTGGGCTCACAATTCCATGGTTCTCTTTTCTTCCCCAAAGTTGTTGGAAACCCCAACCTACCTCTCTTAATTTTACACACATGTTCCAACAGGCATTTGCCAGGTGTTCAAGGACAGCCTGGCTAGCTGCAGAAACTTCAGAACTGAGTTCAAATCCCACCTCAGTCATTTATGTGTTGTCTTGGGTGTGTTAAATAGCCTCTCTGAGCCTCAGTTCACTTACAGAGACAATCGTCTATTAAAGTTTTAAATGTCTGAAGGAAAAAGTAATTTTACATAAAGTAACTATGCAAAACCTGGTTCGGGAGATCTTTCTTGGGTGGCTGTTGTGTTCTAGGAGCTGATCAAAGTGAAGGAAGAAGACTTTCTGGTGAAAAGAACTCAGGATACCTTATCTCAGTGAGAGATTACAACCTAGCAGCAAAGACAGATAATATTCAGACAGGAGCCCTGGCAATATCCTGCCATCTCATGGTGAGGAGGCAGGGAGTTGCGGAGGGGAAAGGGAGCACCTGCTGTTCTACAGCAGTCAGAGGGTTGAGGGGGAGAGGGAAGACCAAAGCAGGTGGCATTTGTTCCGTGAGGTGTGTTCCAGACCCGAGGACAGCAAGTGGAAAGTCCCCGAGACTAGCTGTGTTCTATCTTAGGGAACAGTAAGTATGGACACCCAGATGACTTGAACTCGGGAGACAAAAAGTAAGTGAGACCCAGTGTGGTGAAGCCTGCGTTTAATCCCAGCAGAGACAAGCAGATCTCCATGAGCGGAGCACCAGCCCGGCTACACAGAGTTCCGGGCCAGTCAGAGGCACATAATAAACAGACGTCCCAGGAGAAGAGGGGGGCGTAGAAGTAAAATCTGTCATTTATATTTCATATAAGCTTGGTAGAACTTTGACAAATACAAAGATGGGTCAGACATAGAACTTATCTTTCTGTTGAACCTTGAACTGCTGTCTAGCAAAGGAGAAAAAAATACCTAAATAAGAAAATAAGGAATGTCATAAAGGAAGTGTGAATAAGTACTACAAAAGTCATACTGCCCCTCACAGCCGTTTATGAGACCAGACGCTTACAAAGTTCAGGAAAATGGTGACTCATGAACGGAGAGGAAACAACTGTAAATTAAAGGAGCCGGACAGAAGTTCCAGACCCAGAGCCGGGAACGCAGCTCCGGGCAGAGCATTGGCGCGGTGTGCAGGAGGCCCTAGCACACAACAGCGTGAATAACAATTCTCGAAACCTAACAGTTAAAGGTCCCAAGAACCAAAATGAAGTGTTCAACAGATAGGTTCAATAAAAGATTCAAAATAGGTAGAAAGAGAACCAGGGAACCAAAACCACCTAGAGCAAAGCAGAGAGACAGAATGGCGGAAAACACAAAGAAGAAACGGATACAACGGGTAGACTTGACATTTTTATAGCTCTAGAATTTAGGAAAAATAACAGCAAACTAGTCTTGTCCAAATATGGGGTAAACTCAAAAAGAGCAAAAGAAACAAATGCTGCACAGGACTGTCCTCCCTCCAAGGCCAACAGCCACCCCTTTGTGAGCTCAGCTGTGTCTGCTTACTGACTGTTGACGCTCCTCCATAGGAGGAGGGTGGGGAGGATCACGGGGCCTCACCCGAGTACCCAGCCACTCCTCTCAGCCAGGTGTAGGTAGTGCTGCCCTGATTGCACATGGCCTCAGGGAGGGGCGGGAATTCGTGGTCTAAGAAGGACTTGGTGAGGAGTGTGCCAACTCCAACCACACAGTCGTTGTCCGTTCTGGACGCAGACCTTCCAGTGGCTGCTCCAAGGCCACCCATGCTCCTGCCTGTACCACCTCACCCATTCTCTGTAAGGAAGTCTAATAAACCCATTGGTTCCCCAGAATGGACGGTGGCACAGCTTGGTCAGTAGCTGGGACCTTCGGAGGAGGAATGGACAGTATTTAGGTCTCCCCAAGGGAAAGAATTTTAGCAACAATACTGAAAGAAAAAAAGGCAATGGGATTGTAAAGTCAAATTTTAGTTCATTTAAATAAGTGATAAAGGGGCTGGTGAGATGGTTCAGTGAGTCAAAGCACTTGCTGCAGACTCTCGCTACCTCGGTCCAATCCCTGGCCCACGCAGTAGGAGGAGAGAACCAAATCCTGCAAGGTGTGCTCTGACCTTCACATATGTGCCTGGTGTGTCCCTCATAAATAAGTAAATATATGATAAACAAATGTAATGATCAATAAAAGCTAAAAATCAGTTGAGATGGAGCAAGACCACAAAAGGGAAAGACCCAGATATTACTATCAGCAGGAGAAGTGACAACAGTCCTTTGCTGGAGACATTTGCAAAACATGGGGAGGAAATCAGAAAGGAATTTGGCAATAAACTTCAAAGTGTAGATGAAAATTAATCCTTAAGGAAACATTACTTACCAAGATTAGCACAAGAAAAAAACTGGAAAATCTGAAATTTTTTAATTTAGAATAAACTTGTCAGCCAGTGCTAAGTTCAAGCAGTTATTATTAAACATTTAAAGATTTAATGTACAATCTTGTACAAAATCTTCCAGAAAGTAGAAAAAGCGGGTGCACTGCCTCGTTTGCTTTGTGAAAGTAGAGTACTATCAATGCTGCAAGGCAGCAAGGAGAAAACTCTTGGCCAGCTTTACATGAGAACACAGGTGTCAACGGCTGAGCAAAGTATAGAAGCCAACTCCAGCAACATGCAAAGGAAAAATGCACAAATTTGACTCCTTCCAGGATGCTAGGGTGTGTGCTATATACACGTCCTGTTCTTGGGAATCAGGGTCAGCTTCCACTTCACAGAGCAGCAGCAAGAAAACACATATCCCTGAACTCCTGTTTCTCCACTGTTAGATGCTGTAAAGCCAACACATAGCTAGCAGAAGCTGTACTTTTAATGTTGAATTTTGATCTTTCCTGGATTATTGGCAATCAGCAAAACCCCGGAGAGTCTGGAGCAGCTGTGAGCCTCAGTTCTCGGGGAGCAGCTGACAACCCTCAAGATACTATGCTGTTGAGCCACAACTCTCAGTAGGCTCAGTGTATCAAACACATTTTGGACTTGTGTTATTTCCCATTTGTGTTACAAGGGGTTTATCAGGACATAACCTATGGTGAGTCTACGAGCACAAGCAGTCAGCTCAATATATGTAGAAAAAAATGACCCTTGCTAAAATTCAACATCTGTTTATTATGCAAAATCTTGGAAATTAGGAAAAAGACGATGCATTCATTATCTGCTAACAGCATCCACAGAGAAATCCTTAACAATGAATTCAAAGGAAAAACTTGGAAAATGTTCCCTCTGAGGTTCTGAACAGAACAAGGATTCTCAAGGTCTACTCAGCAGCATCTATGGGGTTAGACAAGAAAAAGCAATAAAGACATAAGGGAGGCTGGGGAGACTTCTCGGTGGGAAAGAGGGCTTGCTCTACAAACCCGAGGACCCGAGTTTGAATCCCCATCCCCTATGTTAAAAAGAAAAGGAGAAAAAGAGCAGGACATGGCCACAAGCACTGCTAACTCCAGCACTGTGAGGAGTGGAGACAGGAGGAGTTAGCTGGCCACCAGCTAGCTCGGGTTCATTGAGAGACCGTGTCTCATGGACTAGGATGGAGAGCAACAGAACAGGACATGCTATGTCTTCCTTTAGTCTCCAGCTGTGCACGTGTTTGCACCTACACTTCCACACACACATACACACTAAAAGAAAGAAAAACAATAAGAGAATAGTTTTGATTTGTGGGCTGTATTTTTCTCAATGATTTTAAAATATTTTAAAAATAGAATTATATCATTCCTTTATGCCTTTTCCTCCTTCCAGCTATTCCTATGCTCTGCCCCCTCCACCTCTTCCCGTTTCTCCCCATTACTCCCTCTCAAATTCATCGCCTCTTTTACTTTGATGATTATTATTATCCCATGTGCACACATAAGTACATAACTATAACCCGTTTAGTCAATTTAGTCTTCTTTGTATGCATATGATCTCAGGGATGGCCACTTTGTATTGACAACCGTAATCGGGGCTCATCCCTGGCAAAGACCAACTCCCTCTATTGGCAGTTGTTAGTTACCTCTAGTTCTTGGTTCTGGGTGTAGCCCCCCGAGATTTCCCCTTCCATGGGAGTATACCTGTTCATGCTGTCATTGTTTGGGTTTTATTCAGGCAGCCATATGGTTGAGGTACCATGGGTGAAGCTTTCCTGTTAAGTTTAAGAGACTAAATCTCACAGCAGACTTCCTAGTCCTCTGGCTCTTGCGATCTTTCTGCCCCATTTCCCATGAGGTTTCCTGAGTCTTGGGTGCATGATATCCACTGGGGTTGGGCACCCCACAATCATTTGTTTTCTGTATTTGGACCACAAACAACCGGCTCTGGTTTTCTGAGCTGGTTTCTGTATGCTGAAGATAAAATTTTCTTTGATGAGCCATGAGAGCTGCACCCATCAGGCAGAGGGGGCTTTCTAATAGTTCAGTCTCGGGCCACGGGTCTGGAGCTAAGCCTGTGGGTGTGGCGATGCCAGCTATGGAGGGGTCACTATGGGTGTGGAGCTGTCAGCAGATGGAGGGGTCACCTGTG
>NW_004949096.1:7524132-7529776 GCF_000317375.1 Microtus ochrogaster | reverse complement strand
TGTGGAGCTGTCAGCAGATGGAGGGGTCACCTGTGTGTGTGGAGCTGTCAGCAGATGGAGGGGTCACCTGTGGCTGTAGCAATGTCAGCGGATGGAGGGGTCACCTGTGGCTATAGCGATGTCAGTGGATGGAGGGGTCACCTGTGTGTGTGAAGCTGTCAGCAGATGGAGGGGTCACCTGTGTGTGTGGAGCTGTCAGCAGATGGAGGGGTCACCTGTGTGTGTGGAACTGTCAGCAGATGGAGGGGTCACTGTGGGTGTGGAGCTGTCAGCAGATGGAGGGGTCACCTGTGGCTGTAGCGATGTCAGCGGATGGAGGGGTCACCTGTGGCTATAGCGATGTCAGTGGATGGAGGGGTCACCTGTGTGTGTGGAGCTGTCAGCAGATGGAGGGGTCACTGTGGGTGTGGAGCTGTCAGCAGATGAAGGGGTCACCTGTGGCTATAGCGATGTCAGCGGGTGGAGGGGTCACCTGTGGCTGTAGCAATGTCAGCGGATGGAGGGGTCACCTGTGGGTCACCATCTGCTGACAGCTCCACACCCACAGGTGACCCCTCCATCTGCTGACAGCTCCACACCCACAGGTGATCCCTCCATAGCTGGCATCGCCACACCCACAGGCTTAGCTCCAGACCCGTGGCCCGAGACCGAACTATTAGGATAACTGGAGCTGTCAGCAGATGGAGGGGTTGTACTCTAATCCACATCAAAATAGATGGGAAGCGTAGATGATTTTTCTAACATGGAGGAGCTTCACACGGGCAGGCAGGATGGCTGGGTAGGTAAAGGGATTTGCTGTCAAGCCTGATGAACTGACTTCACCAGAACCCACATGGTGTAAAGAGAGAACCAATTCTTATGAGTTGTTCTCTGACCTCCAGACATGAGTCACGTGTGTGTGCACACACATGCCACACATGAACATATATACATAGTGTGTGTGTGTGTGTGTGTGTGTGTAAAATAGTCCTCACAATGTTTCTAGATGTGAAGTCGATACAGAAAAATGAACTGAATGTCTATATACCAACCACAAACATTTATAAAGTAGCAAAACATGCAAGAATACCATTTTCGGTAACATTTTTTAAATGTAAGAAACAGAAAGGAAATTTTTAACAAGATGTATGCAAGACTCTTGTACAAAACATGGGATGTTTTTGAAGTAAAGTAAAAAAGATCAGACCAAAAGGTGAAAATTCCCAGGATAGCCAAGGCTACACAGAGAAATCATGTCTCAGAAAAGAAAAAAAAGAAAAGAAAATTCAAGCCGATGGATTAGGACACTCCCTGTTTGAAATGTTAATTCCCTCTCGATGGAGCTATCTACGTACCCAATAAAAACTCCAACAAGATGTGTGTTTCCACAATGTGTGTGTGAGTGTGTTGGGTCCTTGATCTCTCTTTACCTTATAATTCTTTAATTTTTCCCTTTTTTATTTTTTGAGACTATGGTGTCATTAAATCATTTCTCTTCCCTTTCCTCCCTCTAAACCTCCCATACACTCCTCCTTGCTGGCTTTCCAATACATGGCCTATTTTTTCTTTAATTGTTGAGATATGTGTGTGTGTTCCTAAATACATTAAAACAACCCACACATTCTGCATAACGTTACTGATTTGTATGTATCCTTTTGAGACAGTCTCCCACTGAACCTGGAAAATTCACCAACTGGCTAGACTTGCCGGCCAGCAAGCCAGCAGGAGCTCCCTGTCTCTGCTTCCCTAGTGCTAAGAAGACCATCATGCCCGATGTTCACATGGGTGCTGGAACTCAGTTCCTGATGCTTGTACAGCAAGCACTTCACTGGCTGAGACCAATCGTTTTCCCACCTCCCAACAAGGCGTTGAGAGAACATAATTACTTTGTTACATTCACTTAGAGTTACCAAGACTCAAGAGAAGCCAGGACCTTCCAGAAGGAGAAGCAGAGCTGGAGGACTGGCTCTACCAGCTATGGAGTCTTGCTATTGGGCTGGAGTGATTAAGACTGTCGTTTTCATTCAAGGATAGATAAGTGGAGGCGACGTCACTCGTGTTTTCCAGAGGCTGGGCATCCTCCCCTTCCAGGCACATGGCAGAAAGCACATCCCTACCCTGTGCAGATGGGTGGAGCTCCCTGACTGGCTGTGACAGATGAACTGTAAGAGGAAGGGAATGATGGATAATGTTTTCCCGGTGAGTCAGTGAAGCCTGTGGACCATTTCCAGTCTGGAGTCTGGACGGGGAGCTCTCCCATCAGCATTGACGCCACCTTGGGAAGGACGTGTAACACAGTGCATCTCCTGGGACCTACCAAAGGGGAAAGTAGTTATTCTATCCAAAACATACCCCCAGAAAAACATAGTCTCTTCCTTTATAAAGGATGTGCAGGCAGACTGCTGGGTCACAGCAGCAACGGTAAGAGATCCACCCATGTGTGGGCACCTCTTTTTCAAGAAAAAGTCAGAGTGAGGAATGGTAGAGAGAACATGGCTTGGGTACCCCTGTATATCTACTTCAAAGGGAAAGAGAATCTGCCCCTTCTGTGTGCCGCACACAGAGTCAGCGCTGAGGGGAATTCTTAATGTACACATTTCTAAAGAGATATGGGCGAATTCTTCATGACTCCAAAAGAGATTGTCTAGATGAGAAATGAAAATCATTATCTATAAAGGAAAAAGAGAGCGTTATACCTAACACTATATTTAACAGTCGGAAAACATTTTGATAAAGGGCAATGGGAAGGCAGACATAGTAATGGCAATTGTATGTAGACATTTGGGTTACAGGCTGGACTTCTCTTCCTAATTTTGCTTGGTCTGTTTTTGCCTTGTCTTCTACAATGGAAGAGGCTCTTCTGTAATAGCACAGAAGAAAATGAGTCTTCAGCTTTTATTGGTGTTTATTACCTAGAACAGGTAACCCTAGGTAAACATAGAGATGGACAGTGAGACGGTCCCTGACCTTTCTTACCTGGTGGAACTTGAGACTGTGTGGCAGGCATATGGAGGTAGGATTGAGTCATCACTGTGACCCTTCCCAAGGCCTTCTCTTCTCTGGTGCTAGCATATCATCAAGGAAGTCACACTTGTCTTTTTAACTCCATCATAGGGTCGTAGTTTTTCTTCTTAGATGTCCTTAGGGACTTTCCTCCTTTTATTCTCTTCTATTTCTGGTCCCTTTTAAAAACTATATATATATATTTTTTTTTTTGTGTGTGTGTGTGTGTGTGTGTGTGTGTGTGTGTGTCACACGCATACATGATGGGGTAAGGGTGCGTGTACCTTGTCACAAGTGTGGAGGACTGAGGACATTTCTGTAGATGTTTTTCTACCTTTCCATGAATGCAAACCTGGGGACTGACTTCAGGTTGTCCGGCTTGTACAGCAAGCTTTCAAGGGTGCAGTGAGTCTGTACAGCCACCATTGTCATCGTCACCATTGCTGTTTATTAAACATGGCACGGCAGCGAGTGCAGCCGGCCAGGTACTATATTTACATCATATATCTAATGCTCTCAGCAACCTTGGGGCAGATGCTGGACTTTCCCTTTTTTAAATATGAGGAAATTGAGACCCAGTAGAAGCTAAACAGTTTGCCCAAGGGTTGTAAGTTAAAAGAAGGTGATGTGGACCTGGGAATCCAGTCTGTCAGACTGGAAATCTTCATTGCTACTTCTGTGCCAGTAACTGTGGAACTGGGAAAGATGACGATTTATCTATAGCTTAAGACACTTCCATTTCAGTTTCAACCTGCTCTGTGGTAAAACAGGAACCTGGACGGCTATTCGTCTATAGTTTAAGACACTTCCATTTCAATCTCAACCCCCTCTGTGGTAAAACAGGAACCTGGATTTTTGAAGCCTGTTTTCACTCTGGCTTCTGTGTCCCTTATTTCTGCTTTTGTTTTCAGTGGCAAGGCATCCCAGATCTTCACACATGCTACCCAAGAACTCTTCCACTGACTACGTCCCTAGCCCACAGCATCCATTTCTGCATTTGAGACACTGTCTCCCGCAAGATGAGGACGGAGTAATCAGCCCTTGTTCTAACTTGTTAAGTCCCTCTGTAGAAGGGAGACACATAAAATATGACCTTCGGAGACCAGTACGGAGAGGCCCTTTGTACGCTGGCTGCCATCTTTGTATTACTGTGCCCTTGGTCCCCAGATATATCTATGTGCCCCCACGATATGTTCTTGCCCCCAGAAAGATACAGGTCCAGCAGTGTCAACTGGTGCTGGCCTTTATCTTCGGGTACCTCTCTCATCCCACGCATTCCGAGTGCCCTGTAGGTGTGACCTGGATGCCACCAAGTCTCCAGGCCCTGAGCCTGCTCGCCAACCCTGTGCCACTGTGTCACAACAGGACGGTAGAACGCTGACTCGTGCTGAAGTCCGAAACTCTGACAAGTTCCTACGTCAGATCCTGCAGGTGGGAGAAAGAGTTAAAAGAGCCTGTCACAGCGGGCATGCAACACGTCTGCTCAGATGCCAGGCAGAGCAGGGTGTGAGGTTGGCCCTGTGCCTCAACTGTGTGACTTTAGGCCAGTTATTTGCCTTCTCTGATTTATCCTCCCCATTGGCTCTGCAAAGCCAAGCCGATATGGTAACAATTGAACCGGATGTGTCAACAGTTACAAACCTGAGGCAGGAGGGATTTCCCTGGGTCCCAGGCCAGCCTGGGCGACATAGACAGTTCCTGTGTCAAAACTTGGACTTCCCACAGGGCAGGGAACCCTGATAGCTCTTTGGACTGACAAGGGAGGGGGACTTGGTTGGGGGAGGTGGAGGGAAATGGGAGGCGGTGGCGGGGAAGAGACAGAAATCTTTAATAAATAAATAAATAAATAAATAAATAAAGACAGCAATACCTAATCCACACTATTGATTATGTACCTTGATTAAAACAGAGACAGGTCCATAAGAAATGCTAAACAAATGCTTACTATTGTCATCGTTATTAACCTTCAAAACACCTACTGTGAGATCTGTGTGGCAAATTGAGTACGTAATTACTTTAAATGACTTTTCTCTGCTGCATGAATCAGCCACTGGGTGGCTTTGAACAGCTTCATGTGCTGCTGAGCCTCACGCAGTGTGGCGCGCTGTGGTATGCACAGACGCCGGGCCTGGCGGGCCGAGCCAGGAGGCTTAAGAAGGTGTTTTAGCTCAGCACACACCATCAGGCATTGGAAAGGAGCATTGAAAGCCATCTGAACTGTTTACACACAAAGGAACTTAGCAAGAAGACTGAATCCAGAGAGCTGCCTTGCTCTGACCTCAGTTTCCCCACCTCCATGAAAAGACACCTGTCGCTCTTTCTGTGTCTTTGGCCTGCAAGGGAGGTACTTGGTTCTGCCAGGACAATCTTAGCAGCCGGTACTGGGCATGCATCTGCAAGGCCTATTTCTGCCAGTCCAGGAAGCACTTGACGGGGCACAGAGTTTAGCAGGGTTCACATCTAGGGACCGTCTCCACCACCCTGCAGTTCCCATATCTCCCTATCACCACTGCGTGTGACCATTGAAGACAGCATCCCAAGCGGAGCCCCCAGTCCTCACAGAGAGACCTCCTTCAAGCAGGGGTCCTGTCTGTCTGCATCACTAAGGTACCCCCACCATATTCAGAAAGAAACTCCCCCATTTTGCACATTGGGGGAGAGG
>NW_004949096.1:7506330-7524032 GCF_000317375.1 Microtus ochrogaster | reverse complement strand
TGTGTGTGTGTGTGTGTGTGTGTGTGTGTGTGTGTGTGTGTGTGTGTTAAAACTTGGCATTTCTCCAACGCAAAAAAACTTGCTTTAGGTTAGGGAGACATCGCCATCTAGTGGCCCTATATAGAAATAACCCGACTGCAGCCCAAGCAAAGTTACAGCTTTCCCAAGGTGCCCTAAAGCTTGGATGCAATTCACCCGTTTTACCAATAGCAGAGATGGCTCTGGACCGTCAAGCCTAGAACAGGCAGGCCCGCTGAGCCTGTCTTGCTTCAGCTGGGCCCTCTGCAGCTCTCCCCACCCCCAGCAGGGGCACCCCATCCTTTAATCTAGCCTTACATGCTCCAGCGACTGAGGCCGGCAGGACTTGGATTACTTTCATCCTGTGCGCTCTCTCCTGCTTTTTATCAGCTTCACGGGAGGCAGAAGAGAAAGATCAGAGATCTCGCCTGGCAACAGGCTAAAGGCTTCCCCCGAGATAAGGAGGAGGCAGATAAGGAACCAGAGGGAGAGGGCAATCATTGATTGGGGAAGTGAAATTTCTTTTTTCATGTTCCCAGCCCAGGAGTGGAGGCTTGTGCTTTACTCTCGAACAAATAATGGAAGACCTTTTCTGAGGGTTTTTTTTTTCTAAAAATTTGATTTTATCTTTTTTTCCTTTAGCCTAATTTATTGTACAAAATAATGGTTTTCATCAGGATGTCTTCATACTTGTATGTAAAGTGCTTTGATCAGATGCCCACCGCCCCCCTACTTCCCTTTCTCTCAACTCCCAACCCTAGCTTTTCCCCCAGTGTTTGGGACTGGGGATCTCAAAGAAGTGTGTTCAGGGAAGAAACCCCCATCACTTACGCAAAGTGTGCCGATCTATTCTTGTGTAAATGGAGCCAGGGATTTCAGGCGCTGTCAGTTCCACCTCTTGGATTTGCATGTCACTTCGCAGCTCACTACATGCTTTAATGTATTTAAAATTCTTTAATCTTTACAAATACCCCTGGTGGGAATTATTAGTCATTAGCGATGGGGAAATAGAGGCTGGGAGAAGTTGAGCAACTTTCCTGAAGTCACACAGCTATCGATGGCAGGACTGAATTCTCTTGTGGTTCAGATGATGTGCCAAGTGCTTCTGAGGAAACTCCATGGTTTCTCCCCTAGGGGAGCGGCCCGAGAGTCACACCCCCTAGTTAGTCCTGCCTGGAACCTTCAGTAGCAATCCCCAGTCTCCCGGGGGTCGCCCCATCCCTGGGCTGTTTGCCTGACAGCACAGTATGTCAGGAAGCCCTATGGTTCTGGTCCTCATTTTTGTTTTTTTTTTTGGGGGGGGGGACAGTGACGCAGCAGGGTTCTCCCAGCACACAGAGGCCACCAGCCCAGCTCCATTGGATTGTTGACTTGTTCTCTCAACCTCTTCCAGGCAGAGCTTTGGTAAATGCCCTGTTCTCTTATTTTTATAAACACAGGCTCTCCCCTTCTGAACCCTCCTCTCACACACAACTCTTCCAGTCCTCTGGGAAGGGATACTTCTGCTTTGTGCCTCTAAATGGCATCTCTAGGTTGATGATTCCCAAGCTGAAACCCACAGCCCACCTCCTCCCTGGTACACCACACTCAGCCAGCTTCTACTCAGTATCAGCACCCTAACAACTAGCAAGTCCACATCCAAACTCGTGACTGCCTACCGTTTCCGCTCCCCTCCTTTTATAGCCAAAACCTCCGTATTCATTCCCGGGTTCTTCCCTCTTTCCACCCAAGGCCAGCCTAGCTGAGAAGCGTGTCTGCCTCCGTGGCAGATTTAGAACATGCTTCTTCCTAACTACCTGACCCGGACTGTGACAGTAGCCTCTGACCTGGTCCCCAGCGTGGCAGCCAGAGCAAAACATGACCTTGTTCAAACCCTTCAGGAGCTTCCTATGTTGCACTGTGATCTGGGCACCACTATGCTGCCATATCCTTCTTGCTACCTTCTGACCCCCACACTAGAAATGTCAGGGCTAAGAACATGGATTCTGTTCACGCGATAACCTAGTATTGAGGCAAGAACTGGAGCACAGGAGACATGTGGGGGATCTTCACAACACCTTTTACCTCAGCCTCGTTCATTCGTCTACTGTGCCTGTTCAGAGCCTAACCCCACTATTTCCTGCTTTGTCAATCAGATCTTCTGACTCTGCTCCTTGACAAGGACTTCCCGCGAGCCCAGGGGCTTCTCACCACCTCTCTCCACTCCCCAGCTCCAGCACAGACCTATCTAGAGGTGTGCCCTCCAGTCTGGCCTTCTCTCCTAGGTGCAATTTCCCAATGACCAGAACATCTTCACATCGGCTGCTCTGCCCTTCCCCACCCTCCGTGGTGCCAGGCAGCAGAGCCAAGCAGGAACCCGGAACTCCTGATCCTGACGAGGCACCGGGTGTGCTCGGGGACCAGCCAAGTTCACCGGAGTCAGAAGCTGATGGTTCCAGATTGGTACAAACAACCCGGGAAGTCTTACTCCCTCTCCCGCGTGTGTTCGGCCCCACCTCAGCCAGCGCAGAGCTCTAAGGAGGGAGAAAGCTTTTCAGGAGAAATGAGGAACATCAATTGCAAGGGTGGGCTGGGTTTACCTTGAAGAAACCTTGTAGGGGGAGAATAAGAATTCTAAAGACACCACTACCCCTCACCCCTGCTTGTTATTGGGTATTCAATCTGACTAGCCCCTTTAGGTGGGTGCCTTACAAAAATGTCAGCAGGTCCGAGATTGGCAAATCTTAACCAATAAGGGGTTGGGCGCTATTTTGGAGTTTGCACCTGGATGATTCCCTCTTTCTATCCTTCCCACTCAGTTCTGCCGTGGTTAACACAAAAACAGCTCCAGTCCACATGCAAAAAAACGAGCATGATCCTGATAAATATTTACAAAAACAAGTGCTGAGGGAGGGACAGATCTGGCCCCCAGACCACAGTTTATTTATTTCTGAGCTAGGATTTTGTTTTGGTTTGGTTTGGTTTTTCAAGACAGGGTTTCTCTGTGTAACAGCTCTGCTGTCCAGGAACTCAATTTGTTGACCAGGCTGGCCTCAAACTCACAGAGATCCATTTGCCTCTGCTCTTCCTCCAGAACATTGAGATTAAAGGTGTATGCCACTACCACCCAGCTAGAATTTTTTTTAAGTGATAAAGAAATATAAATACTGCTGGATAAGTTCCAAAATGTATTTGTAGCTAATCCTCCAAAAATTGGGGAAATATTCTCCTAGTCTTTGAAAACTTACCGTTAATTTGGCAAAGCTGTGGCTCGCATTGCTGACAATGTAGAGTTTTGCTGGTACCCTCTCTCTTCTTACTCACTAGCAGAAAGGAAGATACCGGCCCACACTCTTAACAAAATATGTACCCATCCACAATCTACACTAACACTGGCCACTTATGGATAGAGAAGTCCCAATGGGACAAAAGTCAACAAAGCACTGGGGTCAGTCAATTGTAAAGGCATGATAGTGAAGAGGACTGTATATAATTGTCCTTACATTTTCTGTACATCCATCAGCAGCTAGCAACACATCTCTGTGCAGCTGCGACTACCCTAAGGCAGGGCCAGGTAGCAGGGTTTGCAACCTTAAGAGCAGCTGCTGCACCATGGCAACACTCTTTGTTCATCCTTCAACCCTTGTCCTGTCCTCCACACAATTCGGGAGGGGCCCCAGAGGCACACAGCTGGGTCCCCCAGGGTATCCTCAAGAAGTTTCCTAGTCAAGACGTCATGGATGAGACCTTCAGGTTCTGTACCTCTCTTTTCAAACCCGAAAAGTGGAGACCCACTTCAAATCCCTACCCGATGCTTCTGAGAGACAAGCAATTTTTCCAATCACATTCTAACCAATGTGGAATAGGAAATTCAGGCAAGTGGCTGTGTCCTGACTTCATGAAAGTTTTTAAACATTGACCAGTAAATCCATGAAGATAAATTATTTGGCACAATATCCAAACTTAAAAAATAGATCCACTTTCAAACATCAAAGCAAGTTTCACTTGTTCCAGAAGAATACACTCTCTGGCAGATACAGAAAATCAGACCATTCTAAAAGTGGCTTTGTCTCTTTAGAAAAACACACACACCCTAGTTTGGGATGCATCAAGCATCTTGGGCTTTTAGTATATCCAATCAGCAATAGCCCTGCAACTCTGACTGTTAGCCATGTGTAAGACTCTAAACTTCCTCTTGCTTAGTTTTGTTGTGGGACCCTGTTTGCATTGCCAGGGAGATTGTTAGGCTGTGTGCTATTAAAGGCAGCGACTGCATTTGGGTCTTACTCACTTGTGAGTGACACACTGCACAAAATAGGATGGGGACTCTCTCGTTGCACAGGAAAGGGACATGTTCCTCATGACCATTTGGGTACAACTCAGCATCCCCAAAGAATACACAGGGAGAGAAGCTGCAAGTGCCCTGTCCAGTCTGGGTCAGAGAAAAAGGCATGTTATAGCTTGAATATGAAAAGCACCCCTCCGTTTCAGGTTTTGAATGTATGTCCGCAACTGGTGGCGCTCCTTTAAGATGTTTCAGGAAGTTTAGGAGGGGGTCGCTAGCAGGAAGTAGTGGTGTGTGTGTGTGTGTGTGTGTGTGTGTACTCCCTGACACCATTCTGCCATTCTGATTCTCTATCTTTTTCCTGTCCGCGGTGAAGAAAATCTTCTACCACACACTCCCTTTACCATAGTGTTCTGCCTAAACCTGTAGGGTCAAGGAACTGTGAACTAACAAAAAGTCTTCTGCCTCATTAAGTTGTTCTTTCAAGTATTTTGGCCATAATGATGAAGAAGCTGCTGACATAAAGTGGGAAGAACGGTGCGCTGTCTCAACTATGTCAAGAACTGTGTTCAGATCCTGGCACTGATCTGCAAGGCCTTGAGCCCACCTCTTGCTTAATGCCTCCTGAATCCCTCCTCTTCCTTGTACCCATGTTTCACAGTCAGCACCTCTGGAGGTGGCTTGGGAAGCCATCTTCTCTGGGCTCTTCTGATGGCATTCCCTCCAGCAGAGTCGGAACAACAAAGAGTCCTTGCAAAATGGACCTCACCACACCCCCTCGAGGTACAAACCCTTCAGCTCCTCGACCACAACAGCCTGCAGGTTCATTCAGAGAGCACACAAAAATTCACAAGTTGCTCCCCAGCTGATCTCTGTACAGCCACGGGTCTGCTTTTTGTTAGGGTTACCTTTCAGGTCCTCCCTTATACAAATCCCCTCCCTGCCTCTGAGCCTTTGCTTATGTCTGGCCTTCCCACTGGTCCTTCCTTCTGCTCCATTTCCTCTGGTTAAGGATCCCTTAGTTGACAGACAGAATGCACTCCTTCCAGAAAACTGCCTCTGATTCTGCAGTCCAGGACCAGTGGCCTCCTTGTGACATTCTTACACTATATGTTAGACTCCTTAGTGACAGTCATCTCAGATCTACTTGACATATCCTGAGTGGAATTGTGCGCCCGATACTTGTCATCATGAGGCAGACTGGAGGATCCACGAGGCCAGGGACACATGCCTGTGCAGGCTGCGCTGCTTTCGCCTAGCAGCTGGTACATGTGCATACGTGCAGTGAGGGACCGGCTGAGGGAAGCTTTGTCTCTCCGACGGGTTCCTCATTTACAAAGGTCAAGAACTCCCACTTCACAAGCCAGCCGTGAGGACTGAACAGAAAACCCGCGTGAAAGCCCTTGAATTGTGTCTTGCCTCCAGTAGACAATAAATGTTTGTTGAATGACTTATAAGCGCGATAACTTCTAAGATGCCAGCTTTTGAAATGGGTCTAGCAGGAGGGCTGGGTCAGTAATTAGCACTTGTGAAGATTTCTTTATTAGGTGATTAATGCAACTTAAACCTCGGGTGTTGGGGCTAAGGTATTATTAAGGCAAGCGCTGATTGGCATCTGCTGGATACAGGCAGGTGCCTCATGCCAGGCCAGGACACACAGAAGGGCTGTCCTGGGGGATGGGTTCACCATGTGCTTGAGAGGCAGATGAAATGGAGCTATCTGGAAATGCAAGGGAAGCCTGATGTGTCTCCAAGACCCAGTAGTTTTCTAGGCTGCCGAATTCTAGATCTGGCTGGGGACTCAACAGCTTTTCCTTTTGTTGGTCTGTTTTACTCTTTCTTTAAAATGCCATAGAAAATAAACCGAAGTCGGGGGGGTCTCGCTCAGCAGGTAAGAGTGCCGGCTGCACAGGGCAGCGCAACTGCCTGGTAACCAGGGTTGTGTGGGGTGTGGAGGCAAGGCCTGCTGGTACCTGCTGGCTATCCGCCTAGGTTGAAGTTCTGAGAAGGAATAAAGCAAATGACACCAGACATTCTTCTCTGGTCTCCATGGGTGGTGTGGGAGGTCCTTGTGTCTTTGTGTTGCTTTCACTGGTTAATTAAAAAAAAACTGCTTTGGGCCCTTGATAGGGCAGAACTTAGGTAGGCAGGGAAGACAGAACTAAATGCTGGGAGAAGGAGGCAGAGTCAGAAAGACACCATGGACCCTCCCCAGGAGGTAGACATGCTGAGACTTCACTGGCAGGCCATGAACTCATGGTGATATGCAGATTAATAGAAATAGGTTAAACTAATATATGAGTTAGCCAATAAGAAGTTAGAGCTAATGGGCCAAGCAGTGATTTAATTAATACAATTTTTTTGTGTGGTTATTTCGGGGCTAAGCTAGCCGGGCAGCCGGGACAAACAAGAGGGCCCTCTCCCTTGCAACACATGGGCACATGATATTGTACCCACATACGTCTTCTCTGTGGTATGCACACACGAAAGAAATAAAGATATTCTCAGTCAAGGTTCAGGCATAAACCAGTAAATGACACAGTTGATCAGGAAATGGGAGGCTAGAAGACCAGGGATGTTAAGATAGGGAAACCTGAACAGACAATTGAGCATTCAGTCTGGGTAGCCACCAACCAGGCTGGAAGACTTGGGAAACTATGCCAACAGGAGAAAAACAGAGGAAAGCCAGGGAAATAATGGTGATGGGTACATAGCAAGCCAAGCCAAGAAGAAGTGACGTCATTGGGAATTTCATGATGAGGCTGGGGGCAGGAAGCCAAGGAGGTAAAGGAAGAAAATGTAATCCTAATGGTTTTACAGCACGCACACACAGCTATCAGTGCTGACTTCGGACATCCTTCAAGGAGTAGTAGCACCACACAGAGGAGGAGAGGGGTGGGCCTGAGGTGAGGAAATCCTGCGAGTGAGCACACCCTTATTTTCAATGCTAATGGACTCAAGGCATAATGGATAAGAACTATAAAAAGCCAGAGAAGTCATGGAAGCGTGTTGTGGATGTATAGAGATGACCATAGGAACAGCTAAAGGAATTAGAGGTACAGCCTTAGAAGAAGTATATTACAGACTAGAATATTATTTAAAGGTTTAAATTACATGCATGTATTTATTTGTTTTAAATAGAATAAGATAAGGCTGGGGATATAGCTCAGCCAGTAAATGCTTGCCTGAAAAATGAGAGGGCCTGATTCCCACACCCAGAAGTCATGTTAAAAATCCAGGTAGAGGGACATGCTCTGTATGTAACCCTAATTCCAGCCCCGGAGAAGTGGAGACAGGCAGATCTCTGATGCTCAGTGGCCAACCAGCCTAGCAACTTGGTGGGGTCCAGGCCAGTGGAAGATCCTGTCTAAAAACAGAAAAGGGAGAAGGAAGGGGAAGGTTGAGAGCACCTGAGGAATGACACTTAAAGTCCTCTGATCTGGCCAGCAGCACTACAGTGTTCCAAATCACTTGAACCTCCCTTACTACAGGGCCCCCAGTGCTTTCCACACCATCCCCTGATGTGGGGTATTTCGATTGCATTCTGATGCTCCTGAGACTGGCAACAGAGTTCACTTTGAATCAGAGGGACAGCTAGCTACTAGCTGACCAAAATTAACCATAGAGGTTCGGGAGGACTGAAGACAGTTCGAGAAGCACAGGAAGTAGTAGGGCGGGGATCGAGAAGGAGTGGGGGGAGTTCACTGGTTGCATCGCTGGTCATTCAGGTTCTTACTCTGATATCTGACTCCCAAGCTTTTACTGATAAAGAATAATTAGATAAATGCTTCAATCCCCCATATCCCAGCAGAGCAAATGACTTTACATACATTGTGTGTACACGCCCACATATACACACATAACCTGTAATAACAGTGTTATTAAATACATTCATGTTGTTGTGCAGTATTGCCAGCATCCATCCCCAGAACCTTTTTATCCTTCTACACTGAACCACTGAGTCTATTAAACAATAGCTCCCTGGTGTTTTACTTTCCAAACATGTCAGCCAATCAAATTTCCTTTCACTTCTTTCTCTGGTGCTGTCTCTTCTGGGTCAGTCTCTTTTCTGCCTGGATGCATCTCTTGGTGTCCCTCAGGCTGTGTTCTTCTATTGTATGTTGTCTGTATTTCCCAATCTGCATGTCTTCTGCTACTTTCTTAACTTATGTCCTGGTTCTGTTGAAATGTGTTTTCCAATAACTCCTGGGGTTGGGTACACAAGAAATAAAAAGTTTAGTCTTTATGTGCCTACCACTATTTTAATTCTCACTTCACTGAAGGGCTTCAAATGAGCTAGCTATGGAATTTCAATCGTTTCTCTTCAGAAAAGTTCAAGACATTATGGGTTTTCTGTTTGTTTGCTATCATTTGGTTTTTATTTTTGTTATTCTTTAGCATCCAATGTTACTGCAGGGAAGTTTAACCCTGTTCTGAGATCAAGACAATTGTATGTGATATTTTTCTTTTTGGAAGCTTTGGGACATTCTACTTCTAAAAGTTCGCAACAATGGTTCTGTGAGAGTGTATGTATGTGCCTGTCTGTCTGTCTCCCTGTCTCTCTGTCTCCCACTTACCCCTTCTCCCTCCCCTCCCCATGTGAGTGTGTGCACACATGTGTATATGTGTGTCTGTCTGTATGTCTCCTTGTCTCTCTGTCTCCCACTTACCCCTTATCCCCCCACCGTGTGTGTGTGTGCATGTGTGTGTGCACATGCATGTGTGTATGTGTCTGTCTGTCTATGTGTCTCCCTGAGTTTGGTGCTGTCTCCCTGTCTCTTTGTATTACACTTACCCCTTCTCCATCCTGCCCCACACCCCGTGTGTGTGTGTGTGTGTGTGTGTGTGTGTGTGTGTGTGTGTGTTATATTCTAGTAGTCATATCATAAGGTTTTTGACCTGGAAATCAGTTAATGGCCTTTTATTACAGAATTTTCACTTCGAATTTGCCTTCCCTCGTTCCTGCTGTTATTCTGAAGTTCTGGTAATCCTTACTTTCTGGGTTGATTCTCTGTTGTCCCTGAGACCTAAAGTTGTCTTGTTTCAAATTCTGTGACAACTTTTTAGTCAATATCTTTATCTCCCAGAAGGGTTACCATTTCATGGGTGTTTCTGAATTTTTAATTTAACTTTGAGTTCCCTTCCATTTTCCTGTTTTTTATCTTCTAAGTTTGTTCTTTCTCTTTATTTGATTCTCTTCAGTGGTGGGAGATTCACCAAAGGAGGTGTTTGGTCACCAAGACTGAGACATTGATCAATGGGTGGAAGCTTTGGGCTGTGGTGACACAATCACTAGAAGAGTGTGGGTGGTGAGTTTCTCCCCCAGGGGATCCCACAAATAAGGTGCCAGTTATTTTCTCTAGGAAATTCTCCAGAAAGAACTCTTCCAGACTTCTGCCTAAGGCAGGATATAGGGCTGCTGCACACTGTCTGCCAGCATTCCAGGAAGGGAGCTGGAGTCTGGTCCATGGCCCTGCCCATCTTCACTTTCTGGATGGCATCTCACCCCACACCCTGCTGCTTCTAAATCTCCTTCACCCAGAGAACAACTGAGTGCCCTGGATATTGGGAATGGGGAAAAGACCCTTATAATCCAATGTATACATGCTGAGTTTGAACACATCCCCATTTCTTGTTGCCTGACAGATACCCTTGCCATCTCCTCGCCTTGGCCTCCTGTGTTTCTTCAGTAAACTGACTTGACCCTCACTGGTCCCAACTCTGCCCTAACCTCTACCCCCAGTCTCACTGTTACAGCTTCCTCCACTCCAGATTGTTCATGTCTTCTAAAATGTATTGAAATTCCTTACCAATAATGTCCCCTTTCCTCTTCCCCTTGGTCTTTGTTTCTCTTCTTTTGTTTTTAAACTTAAATTTCACATAGAATGTGCAACATAGAAATGATTTTATAATGTAAATTTTGTAGCAAATGAGTCCATCTCTGATACTATAAAATTTTCACCTCCATCTAGTTCAAAATCTCTCATTGCTACAGAAAGAAAACTTACTATACTTATTAAGAAACACACACACACACATGTATGCACACAGAGGCACATACACACACACACACACACACACACACAACCCCACTAACCTTCCATCTTCCCTTCAGTACTTGGAAAGAACCAATATGTCCTCTGTAGCTGGGTGTTTGCCTTTTTTGGAATTTTCTATAAAACAATTTAGGGACATTTGCCTATTTCTTTCATTTAGCATAATGTTTTTGAATACTATGTTACAGTATTAGTCAATATTTCCTTCTCTAAATATTAAATTTTTTCTTCATTAAATCACACAGCTTACTTTTATCATCCATTTATCAAGGCCGATATGTCTCTGGTCCTTCTTTGATCCTATCATGAAGTGTTGGATTTGGGAGGAGGAAGTAATCGATAATGTAAGCAATCAGTCTGATGTGTTCAGCCAAAATGGTGTTGCCAATTACTGATATAAACTCCACTGTGCCAACTAGACAGAGACCTAAGGTTCATTTTTACTTCTGCTCAAGAAACAAGCTCTGTGCAATTTGTTCATCGGGCACCAACCAAAGGATGGAGCCCTTGCCTGACCTGGAACTCTCAGCCAACTGTAGAAACTTTTAAATTAAAAAACAAAAGTGTATGTAAGGCAAGTATTACCTTCATGCTAGGTAAGTATGTTTCAATTCCAGGAATATTTATAATTAAGCTTGAGCTCCTAAAGCTTCTCAAATCGATAAACTATGTTTTATATTAAGGAATAAATCATGAACACTACTCTAAGACCATAGGACTCATTGCACAAAATCTCATACTTCCCAATCTAAAATGGTTTTTTTTTTTCTCTTAAGACAGGGTGTCCCTCACTATGTAGAGCAGGCTGATCTCAAAACCTATTTGCCTCCTTCTGCCTCCTGAGCACTGAGATTAAAAGTGTGCTTTATCCGGCAACTTGGAGACATGAGCAAGGACGTGAGGCACTAGCAGGCAGAGATAAGTGCATGCTCACGTGTGTTAGTGCTGATTCGCATCATAGCCTGTGTGAATGCACTGTGCTCTGCACAGAAATATGCAAAAGGTTGTGAGTTGCGATTGTGTTCGAATCACTGAAAGGATTAATTTGCCAAGCTGATGCTGCCTAGAATATCCATCACTATATCAGACTATAGGATTGGTTTAAAATGTTACATTTGAACCAGACTTGGAGAGGGTGGAACACAGTTCCGTGAAGTTCAGCCAACAGGGGTTACTGGAAAGATAATGAAACACACACAGGTCCTAGGTCCAGCTTTCGGCACATTTGCATTTGAATTCAGCCATGCCTTTCAGCAGCCTTAGGCAGGCTGCTACCTCCCTCTGTCCTGATCTTGGGAAGGAAATGTCTTCCCCTTCCCTTCCTTCATCCCTCCCTCCCTCCTTCTCTCCCTCCCCCAGCTTTCATGGGGATCACAGGGCTGTGGGGAGCCTGGAGCTCCTCATAGCTGGAGTAGGAGAGTGTGCACAAGCCAGGTAGCCCAGTCCCATGGAGCAGGCTGGATAACCTGATGAGTCTGTTGCCCTCTCTTAAGACAACAAAGACATGAGCCTCATGGTGAAGGAAGTCACAAAAGGCTGCATTCTAGGGCTCTTGCACCCTGTCTGCGCTCCTCAGGGCCTGAGAGGCAAGCTCCTTGGCATATGTTGTCAAGGGCTACCGGCAGGTAAGTGACCCCTCATTGGACAGGGACCGTAGTCCATCTCCTGGGCCTATTTACAGGCAAATGCAGCACCTAGCTTCACAGAAAGATGAACACGAAAACCACACCAACAGAAGAGATCAACAGACAGAGGCTAAGGAGCGAGGCAGGGTGCAGCAAGTTAGTCAGGATACTTGTCAGACGGCTGAGGGAAGGGCTCTCTGGAAAGGCGAGTGTTGACAAGGTGGCATGAACAGGAACTGTAAAAGCCTTCCATGTCTTGTCATAGTCATCGTCCCCAACGTGATCATCCCAGCAACCACCGTCATACCAGAGCCGCCATCATCAATTAGAATGAACCGAGTGACAAGCTACCCATCACACCCAACATGACTATTCCTGGAACTATTGCATACCCTCGCTATCATCATGATCGTGAGTTCAGGCAATACTTGAGGAAATGCCAGTGCGCATTTCACTGTGGTCCTCTATCAAGGGAGAGAAAAACTCAGACCGCTGCCAGCCTGCTAGCAATGCTTGTCGTCATTATTATTATTATTATTATCCTATATTAATCAATGCTTACTGTGTACCAGGCACTGCTTACAGATTGAACCTAACCATATTGATATGTTATTAACATCCTTATATTACAAACAAAAATGGAAGACGTCAGTGAGGTTCCTGAGATCACACAGCTAGAGTGGCAGCCCTGGCATCGAAACCTGAGTCTTCCGGCTTTGTGAGGCACCGCTGCGCTGTACTGCCGTCATTACCTTCAAGTCTTCCCCAGATCACCGCAACGTGCGGCACAAGCAACAGGGTCTAAATAGGACAAGAGGAGACATGAACACTGCTACGTGCCTCTCATCCCGTCAGTTTCAGTTGCTAGTTTACATGTATTCTAAAGCATATTTACCTGCCTAACAGAGTGCTAGATGGATTACTAATGTGTTGTCCATAGGCACAGCTCACCCATCTTCTGAAAGAAGTGCATAGGCAAAAAGCTAGGAGACCATACCACCCTTAACAAAACTGACTCATGCCACAGCTGGGCAAATGGAAAGTTATAGGAACTGAAACTGTACCCGGGGAACACACTCAACCGGCAGGTCCTGAGTCATGATACTATGTTCCAAAGAATCAAAGTCTCAACTGTGCCAAGCGATCAGAATTACCATGTATCTCTAGTTAGAGCCCTCCTTAAGCCAACCTAGTAAAATGAGTTCAGCTGCCTACTTTATGATAGGGTGATTCTTTTGCTCTTCATAACAAGACAAACATATCAGAAATGATAAGGAGATGTTAGCTGTGTTCTATTTTTAACTAAGGTAATGTAATGTTCTTTTCTTTGATCTCTAGGAAAACGTCCTTAATTTCTACTTTTACAGTAGATTCGTGGTTGAGAAAATAGTGCAGCTCATAAGGTGTTTGCCGTCCAAGCAAGAGGACCTGCTGGGATCCCCAATACACAGTAAAAAGTAAGGGATGATAGCGATGCCTGTAACCCCGGAGCTAGGAGAGCATCTCTGGGACTCACTGGCCAGGCAAACTAAGCAGTCAGTGAGCTTCAGCTTCAGTGAGAGACTCTTCTCAGAGAGTAAGTTGATTATGAGTGATTGTGGAGGGTACCCTATGACAGCCTCTGGCTCATCCATTCTAGCACACACATATGAGCACACATGCACACATAAACCACACACCAATGCAGATGGGCTAGTTTGTGACGACTTGACACAAGCTAGGGTCATTAGAGAGGAGGGATCCTCAACCGAGAAAATGTCTCAGTAAGATCAGGATATAGGCAATTCTGCAGAGCATTTTCTTAATTAGTGATTGATGTGGGAGGGCCCAACCCATTGTGGGTAGGGCCACCTCTAGGCTGGTCATTCTGGGGTCTGTAAGAAAACAGGCTGAGCAAGCTATGGTGAGCAAGCCAGTAAGCAGCGCTCTTCCACAGACTGTACATCAGCTCCTGCCTCCAGGTTCCTGCCCTGTCCTGACTTCCTTCAGAGACGGACTACAGTGTTGAAGTGTAAGGCAAATAAACACTTTTCTCCCCAAGTTGGTTTTGGTAATAGGAACCCCAACTAAGATACATATAGTGAAGTATTAAAAAACAAATAAAAGGCTTGTCATTTGGAGATACACAGTGCACTTCTGTATGACTTTATGTCAGGGAGTGAGATGGGACACAAGAAGCAGAACCAGCCCACAATGAAACTTGAGGATGGAACTTGAGGATGGATATTTAGGGTCTGTGATGTTATTCCACTAAGCTCTGACTATGTGTTAAGTATTACAATAATTTAAAAACGAAAGTATACTTTTTTATTTTTGAATTCATAATATAATTACATTTCTCTTTTCCCTTTGGTCATTCCAGACATTCCCATATACTCTTTCTTGCTCTCTTTCAAATTCACGGTCTCTTCATTCATCAATTTGTATTGAACTCATGTAGGTATATGTGTTATATGTATACATGTACATATATATATTCCTGAATTAAACCTTTTCAGTCTGCATGATGCTACTGTGTGTGTGTGTGTGTGTGTGTGTGTTTTCAGGGCTGACCATTTGATACTGGGTAACTAACTGGTGTGCTCTTCCCTGAGCAAGACCATTTCTCCCCTGTCTGTATTCATTAGTTGTGATAAATTCTTTGTGTGGGGTTGAGGCCATATGAACGTTTCCTTACCCACATTAGCATATCTATTGTTGTCCTTGTTGAGCTCATGTTTAGGCAGTCATGTTGGTTGGGAGACTTTATGGATATATCATCTAACATTACTAAGAGACACAAACACCATGATCCTTCTGGATCTTTCTTCCTCCTGTTCCACAATGCCCCCTGAGCCTTCAGTGCTGGAGTGTTTTGTAGACAACACAGAAGAAACAATGTAACAACGTCAAGTTTTCCTGATGAGCATTCAGAACCTTTATCTCACTGAGAAAGATGGAACTAATGTGGATTTACAGAAGTTCCTGTGTATCTTTTCACATCTACAGGAACTGTATAGCTAAGTAAACATGCGTATTCTCTTTGCTATCATATTAGAATTAACCTTGATCTACAAATACAATTGAGAAGGGGGAAATGAGCATTTTTTTTTTAAATCATTGTTTGCTTTTCACAGAAAACTGGGGAAAGGAACAAACACATGTGTGTGGGAATGACGGGACTTCTGAAGACGGCTGTTTATAATCTCCCTCTACTGTGATGGAGACGGGTGACTGCAGATCCACTTGGAATCCTGCTGCCATCACTCGGGAAGTCATGACTCCATTGGAGGGACCTGGTGCACATATCAAGGACAAGAGACCAGAGTTCCCATGGGGCCAAGAGAAAACACTCTATGGTAACTGCTCTGCCTTCATGAGTAGCCTCTGGAGTAATCCATCTGTGACCTGGTGGAATAACGCAGAGAAGACAGGTAAGAGCAGTTACAATGGCCCATAGCTACTGAAAATCAGGAACACCCACCTGTTGGCCGTAGCAGGGCTCCAAGAAACCAGAGCCACCTAGCCAAGAGGCCTCAGGGAAGAGTCCTTCCTGGGTGCAGCCTCTGAGCTCCCTCCAACCTTTTGTGCTTTGAGTAAGAATTTCCACACCCAGAACCCAGTTCCAGTTACACCCCAAGATAGCATCAAAATGATAGGTAAATATAGACCCAGCTTTCTGGCCAGGCAGCCAAAGAACACAGTCCCGCAGGGGAGAGAACGGGTTGATTCCAATCTGCACTGGCCATGACATCTTCTTGGAGGGGAGCTGAAGAGAGTTGGGAGCAGTGCTCGGCACCCATCAGAGTATGCTACCAAGAAAAAGCTGGGAGCAGCCCAGGGCTGCTCATTGTGACACAGCCTTTCCCTGGAAGGGAGAGAACAGGACACCTCTCCATGACATTTGAGATGAGCCTATCCGATGAAAAAAACAAGCCCCTGGGTCTCCACAATGAAAGATTCGTCCTAGTATTGAAAACTGTCAGAGATGTGCAAGGTTTGAATAGTGTCACCCCCTTCCCAGGTAAAGGCACCGAGAGAAGTTTGGGGTAAGGGGCAGAAGCTTTGATCTCCATAATCAAACCTCCAAGCTGGCCCCAAATAAATATGTTATCTCAAAGAGAAGATGGAGCATACATCTGAATTGAGCCAAATAGATGTTGAATTTAGCATCCTACTTTCCTTTCTGTGCTTCTGGAGTTCATAAGCATCCTTTGGTATGCATTCTCTCCATGAACGTAGTTGTAAATGGCTGGCATTATCACCTTGGGTGCTGTATCACTTAGAGCGTTCTTTCCCCAGTATAGTTACTTTGTCTTGGGTTGAGGAGATAATTCATTTGTCAAATAACTTGCCTTGTAGCAAAGACTTGAATTCCATTCCCCAAACGCACATAAGGAGGCAAGCGTGCATAAGGAGGCAAGCGTGATGTGCTTGTGCAGGCCAGAGGAAAACCTCAGGGGCATCCACCTTTTATTGTGTGTGTGTGTGTGTGTCATAAGGAGGCAAGCGTGATGTGCTTGTGCAGGCCAGAGGAAAACCTCAGGGGCATCCACCTTTTATCTGAGACAATGTCTCTCACTCTGACCTGGAGCTCAACAAGTAGGTCAGGCTGGCTAGCCAGTGAGCCCCAAGAGGCCCGTCTGTCTCTATCTCCCCAGACCTGGGATTTCAAGTTCACATCATCATGCCTGGCTTTTTCATATGTGTTTAAGGAATGGAATTCAGGTCTTTGCTACAAGGCAAGGACTTTGTCAGTTGAGCTCTCTCCCCAGCCCACAATACCTTTTAACCCTGTAAGAATTTAAAAATACTGGGAAAAGAATGCTATAAGAGATACAACTACTCAATATCATGATTCTCAACCATTAAAAATAATGTTTATGGAGAAAATGCATACAAAAGGGTGCTTTTGATATTCAAAGGTGAAGAAAAGAGATTAGGATGCTATATCCAACATTCATTGGGCTCAGTTCCAATTTCCTTTAAAATTTTTTATTAGAAGATTTAAATTTATTTGAACCAATGAAAAATAAAAAGCATCAAATCAAAGTACAAATATAGAAGTCATCCCAAGCAGAACAGACACCCAGACAGCCAAGTGTACAAAGGCCTAGACAGCCAAGTGTATGAAGGCCTAGACAGCCAAGTGTACAAAGGCCTAGACAGCCAAGTGTACGAAGGCCTAGACAGCCAAGTGTACGAAGGCCTAGACAGCCAAGTGTACGAAGGCGTTTGCCACCAAGCCTAATAACCTGAGTTCACTCAGCAGAACTCACATGGTGGGAAGAGAAAACCAATGTCTACAAATTGTCCTCCGACTTGTATATGAACATCACGGCATACACACACCTACACATAAACATAAATAAATAAATAAATAAATAAATAAATAAATAAATAAATAAATAAATAGTAATTAAAAAACAGACACCGGAAATGAAAGTTCATAATCATAAAGTGAAATAAATATTACTAGGGATGGAGGGAGTGGGGAATCGGGCAAGGCTGCTTAATGGGTACAGAGTTTTAATTTGAAATGCTGGAAGTGTCTAGAGATGATTGGCGGTGCTAGCTGCATAGCAAAGTAAATAAAGTGCCACTAACACACACTCAAGATGGTGAAAATATGTTATGTGTGTTTCACCACTAAAAGGGGGCACAATACAAACACAAGGAAATAACAAACGCAAAAGTTAAGGGAACTGTGTTTGGAGAAGTGTGTGTGTGTGTGTGTGTGTGTGTGAGAGAGAGAGAGAG
>NW_004949096.1:7503139-7505716 GCF_000317375.1 Microtus ochrogaster | reverse complement strand
ACAGCCCATGCTGATCTCAACTCGCCATCCTCCTGTCTCAGCCTTTTGAGTGCTATGATGACAGACATGTGCCTCCAGGCCTAGCCTGTGTGATTTTTTTCTCCCTATAATTTTCTGTATATTCTAGAATGTATACAATAAACATAATCAATTGATTATAAACATGAAACAAACTATAATATCTTCCTAAATGTTTCTCAGCAAATTACTGATACATTTCCTCACTTAAATATTTTGCCTGTCCCTGCTGTTCTCCCACTGTTGAGAAGAGAAAGGCAAGTCTCACAGACAGAAGCTCTCTTCCCAGGCCACAGTGTGCTGGTCAAGACAGCTTTGGTGGTGATGATCATGGAAAAACATCAGGCCATTTTTGCTGAACTCGGCCAGCACAGACCACCGAGGTCACTTATCTATTTTCCCATCAGACACAGTTTTCTCCAAGATGTTCCAGCCTTAGCTGAAATTCCATCTAGCCTCTCCCTTCCCTTAACAGTTTTGGAATTCAAAAGAAAGAAACAACTGACTTTTTATTTTAAATGAAATGTTTCAAAACGTTTCTCAGGACTAGGGAGATGGCTCCATTTGGATCCTCACCACCCACCCAACCAGATTGCTGGTGTTAGTTGGCCAGCCGTCTAGCCGATTGGTGAGCTCTGTGTTCAGTGAAGAGACCTTGTCTCAAAAAATCAGGCGGAAAAGCAATAAAGGAAGACACCTGACACAAACCCCTGGGATCCTGCACCTCCACACACACACCACATGCTCCTACACAACCACATAAACACTCACACATACACAATTCTAAAACTCCCAAAGGACCCTACAGTCAGCCAGCAAACTCCCCCACTTTCTGCCTGCCAATATTAGGACACAGGGACCCTGAGCTTCTGAAGCACAAGGATTTGCTTAGACTCAGGAGATGGGACAGCCTGAGGTAGGAAAGTTAGATTCTTCTATTTTGTATATTTTCTTAAGCAAGCACTATTAATGATCTAATATTATTTCTGCTCATTCTCATCATTTACAGTGCTAAACTGCCTAAACTTCTGTTTCTCCCACACTTTGATTGCTTTATTTTGAATGAGACAACAGAGTATCAGAGGACTGTGTGGGACTGCTGGGAGACAGTCACCCTCTGAGTGGTACAATGAAGAATCCCCATCCAGTCTTCCTCCATCCCGATACCCGGCTCACTATCAATTCAGTGACTTTGTACTCCCGAAGAATGGAAGGATCCTGCAGTGAATGTCATCCTCCAGAAATCTTCCTAAGTCCTTTGCTAAGTCCTCTGAGACAAAGGAAAGCCCTTCTGGTATTCAGTACCTCGTAATTAAGGAACAACGCCTCATTGGTAATAAAAAGGATGTGGAGGACTGCAAGGACTCAGCTGAGCTCTACCTGAGACCAGAGAACCAGCTTGGTCAGTGGAGGAGACAAACAGATACCATGAGTCAGTCCAGTCTAGTGTACCCTGGAAGCTCCCGGATCACGGGTGCCTTCAGAGAACCCACACAGCTGCCATCCAGGCTTGCCCTGGGGACGTCTCACCCCAACGGGGGTCTGGTGAGGTAAACCAGGTGGCAAAATGCTTTCCATACAAGCATGAGAACCCGAGCCCAATCCCCAGAACCCACATAAAGAGCCAGGTGTGGTTGCATGCACTCCAGAGCCCAGTGGCCAGTCTGCCTAGCTTACTTGTCAAGATCCAGGCCAATGAGAGACCCCATCTCAGAAAATAAGGTAGGAAATACTGGAGAACAGCACTCAAATTGACCTCTGTCCTACAGAAAGAGAGCGTGGATGCAACTGAGAGGGGGAGGGGGAAGGAAGGAGGAAGGAAATGAAGAAGGAAGGAAAGGGGGAAGGAGGCAGGGAGAATGGAAGGAAGGAGTCGCTGCAGAGAATTCATGGCCAAAGCCCTTGCACTGGCATAGGGAATGAGTTTCCTCACAAACGTCACCTTTGACTGCTGGAGCTCAGGTACATTGTGTAGAGAAGGGTCAGAGTTCACAGCCACAGTGAGAAGAGAAAGTGGCTTCGACCTTATTATAAGGTACAGGGACAGTGGGTGGCAGTATCTGAGCCAAGCATGTATTTGCCACACCTGGTCCAAACTGCCATGCAATGTTTCTTTTCTAAAAATATCAGTCTAGGGCAAAGTGGACCAGAAGACAGGGATTTCCTGTCCCTCCTGTCCCCTCCAGTCCCCCGCCTCCCATCCCTTCTCTCTCTCTCTGTCTCTCTCTGTCTCTCTCTGTCTCTCTCTCTCTGTCTCTCTCTCTCTCTCTCTCTCTCTCTCTCTCTCTCTCTCTTTCCTCAGGGAGCTATGGAAAACAACAATCAAAAGGATGTACATTTGAACAGGAATCAAAGTGTCCATCTAATGAGATGAGCAGGAACTGGACCAGTTTGTGTGGAGGAAGAGGAGAGAGGATTCGCCCTGCTCCCAACCAAACAGTGGTAGTACTCAACTCTGACTCCAAGGAAAGGCAAGGCTGGCAAAGTAAGGCGTTCCTGTTCCCACTGCCTATCCTAGCAGGTCAGACACTGCCTTCCTCCCTCTGTTGTAAACCTCAC
>NW_004949096.1:7502047-7502840 GCF_000317375.1 Microtus ochrogaster | reverse complement strand
CTTTTTTCTGGGCTTGCAATCTTCCTCCAAGTACCCACAAATAACAGCCCTTTGTCCCCATACCTCTACCCTTGCTGCCTCAAACCTGGGCTCCAGAATGAAAGGACAGAGAAGGAGATAGCAAAACAACGGAAGAAGATCAACATTGTGACAGCATTTTCCAGTGACACAATTTGCTTCTGTCCTATGTAGAGAGAAAGCACTCAGAACATGAAAAAGCAGAAATTGGGTCCCTGAAGGCCCTTTCCAGGTTCCAGAAGCCGAGTGTATATGCAGATACACCTGGAGTGAAGAAGGAGACACAGTAGAAACAGAAAGAGAAGGACAATCTTTCTTCCTCATCAAGAAAGAGCTTTAGACACAAAGCAGAATTCAAGGGTTAGCAGATGATTCTGTTGGTATAGCAGCTGCCACGCAAGTCCAGATCTTTAGCACCTACATCAAAAAAGCTGGGAATGGTGGTGCCGTCTGCACACTCTAGTTCTGGAGTAAGCAGAGACAAGTGGACCCTCCTAGTGCATTGCTCAGTCAGCCTAACCAATCAGGAAGTGCTGAATTCAGTGAGAAACCATGTTTCAAACAGTAAGAGGAAAACTGATAGAGAACACATGATGTGGACTTCTGCAATCTACAGACATATGCACATACATATGCACACAAACATGCATACATACACGTGTATACAAAGGTGTAGACACAGGCTCACATAAAAATAAGTACATACGTGCCTGTTCCTCAACACAGAGAGAGATCAGACCAAGTTCACACACACACACACACACACACACACACA
>NW_004949096.1:7489754-7501947 GCF_000317375.1 Microtus ochrogaster | reverse complement strand
AGAGAGAGAGAGAGAGAGAGAGAGAGAGAGAGAGAGAGATCAGACCAAGTTCACTTCACACGGGACCACGTTGTTCCTAACCCAAAAAGAAAGCTGAAGCTCTCATCTACCAACCCCAGCAGGGCCAAGTCCTGACCCCAGTCCAGAACAGTGTCTGTTTGTTGCATGTGCTCGCATTATTCTTAGAACTCGGCTTAAGGCCATCTGTCAACTGCTTCTTCTCTGTCTTGGACCAAATGCGTCCAGCAGCTCTGACCACAAAGCTCCAGCTCCCTTCACCTATGCCTCAGCCCCAAACATAGTGAAGATGTTTAATAAATTCCAAGTAAACAGGTGGAGCAGAAGCTGACTCTGAGCCTCAAGACCGTGGGGCCCACCTAGAGACCTCTTTGTATAAGCCCAGGTACAGCTAAGCAGGGGACACGGCCATCTCCTCAACTCTCAACCAAGGCAGCTGCTGCCATCCTCAAACTTGCCATGGCTAAGAGGGATCTTGTCATCTCAGGTAGGGACCTATTCATCCAGTAAAGATTAGTGCCTCGTCTACCCCAGCTCCTCCTATGTTGCCAGTCTAACACCCCCACCCACTAATTCCCTCTCCACCCTGTCCACCAAGAAGGGAATGGCATGTACAGAGTACAACTGACCACAAAGGCATTAGGGCAAGTCAATAGAAGGTTACATCACAATGGTCACTTTGAAAACCTTCATGTGCTACGTAGCCTCTCCATGAGTCCCATGTCCCAAACTGTAACGGGGGCTATTGAGACCCACCTTGTCAATATTCTCCCATCTGCCCTAGAATGTGAGTGCCACAGGACGGCCAGGCGCCTGCCAGCGGGGCACTGCATTCATGGTGGTTTAGTTATACAGGAGTACAGGGTTACAGTGCCCCCTGGGTTGTGGGATAGTAGTTGAATCCCACAGGGTTCTTTTATTTTTAATGTATATGGGTATTTCACCTATATGTATGTCTGTTCACCCTGTGTATTCCTGTTACCAGCAGAGGCCAAAAACAGTATCAGATCCACTAGAAACGGAGTTACAGATGGTTGTGAGCCCCTACATGGGTGCTGGACAAAGAACCCCAGTCCCCTGGAAGGGCAGTAAGTATTCTTAATCACTGAGCCATCTCTCCACTCCTGAGAACAGGGTTCTGTGTAGCCTGTCCCTTAAGCTACCTATTTGCATAGAATAGTGCATGATCATAGCAGAAACTTAATAAAAATAGTTGGGGACTAAGTAAGGTTTTTCCAAAAATTGGCTAAATTATTTGTGTAATAGCTCAATACTGAACAGTTGTGATTATCACGGATGCCCCAGTGGTAATGGAAAAAGCCTTTGCCCCTGCCTGTCGGTTCTAAATCTCTGAACTGTGGACTGACCAAGGCTCCAGCTTCAGATCAGTGTGGTTCTTGTCATATCTTACAGCTTTGCCAGGCCTGGTCTGGCCCCTTAGTTTTCAGTCCAGTATGACCTCAGTCTGACCCCAAAACTTCTTCAGAACACTAAATGTATCACTTGGCTGCCACCAGAGTGACTTGCCTTCACACTGGGGCCAGGACTTTCCTGGTCCTGCCTTCTGTTGGCTCTGTCATTTGGCACAGAGTTCCCTATTCAGTAGCCCAGTTCTTCACAAAGGCCATGGTCCTTCTTGGAAATGGCACCAGTTTGAAGACAAGGGGCTCCAGCATGTTTGCCAACAGGGACATTGCATAATGATAGCACCTTGTTCCAGGCGAAGGAACACAGTTTCGGAGAGAAAAGTAATCATTCTTCCCCTCTACTCAGAGAGGCCGAGATGATCGTCAAACTACTTCTCTTCTGAATGGACAGATTAGGTTTTGAAAAATCAGACAGCCCTTGCCTCAGCCAGGAGGTGCCTCCCCCCAATACCACACCCACAAGTACAACCTCCTCTTGGGGGACAATAGGTAGCTGCCACTTTTGTGTAATATGAGCAGTGTCAGGAAGGAACCCACCCTAGAAATATGGCCTCCTGAAATGCCTGGGATTCCACCATCACTGATTCACGCCTTTGGGTTCAGCGCCACCCACTCTTGCTGCCTTGGAAAACACAGGCTCCCCTGGGAAGGCACAGGGTAAGCTGCTACCAGCTGTGTGCAGTAGCTCACCAGCAGTCTGATAGGAAAACTATAGAGTCCTCGATAGGGGAACTACCTGGGTGTTTGGAACCACAGAGGAGGGGAGGCTTTGAAGTCCAGCTTTGTAAGCCTCACGACGAGGTGTGTTACAGCCAGCACGCCAACGCCCTCCAAAGACAGCTGGCTCTGGAACTGTTTTCATGCATTGTTAATCACCAAAGGATTCAAAGAGACAGAGCACACACCGAGCCTGCCTCATGCCCTAAACGCAACAGACTCTCAAAAGTTCGCTCTCCCTTCCTCAGATAGAAAGGACGGGCTTGCTGCCTACCAGGGAGGGTCTGGCCCCTCAACCTTGGGGGAAAGAAAGGCAAGGGACAAGAGTATCTTCTCTCCTCCTTAGCAGAGCATGGGTGTCCCTCCTCTAAACCAGTCCTTTTGGTCCATGCTTCTTTCCCTGATAACCCAGGACAGAGTAATAAAAGGTCAAATACACATACAGCTTAAGTAACTGCTCACTGGGGACCTGTACCTGGCTCCCCAAGTCCTGAAGTGATCATGAAAGTCCGGCGAGAGGCTTGCTCACCACTGCTGCCTCTCCGCTCTCTATCTCTGCCATTCCCTCCAGAAGACCAGTACTGCCCTGTACTCTGTGCTTCAAGAAGCCGACACCTCATGTTGCATTGCTTGCCTCTTCGGTCCTCTGGCTTCCAGTCAGAACCAGCCAGGAGAGGGTCCCAGCAGAGGGCTGGATGAGGGCAGAGCTGCATTAAAAAAAGATGGAGAAACACTAGATCTCGGTCTCTCCTTCACTCTCTCCTTCTCGAGCCGTGTGTGGCAGTAGCTCTGTGCCCTCAATTCAAGCACAGCCCCCAGAGGTCACTTCTGCTAACTCCTGCCTGTTTGTGTGCTCTTACCAACCACCCTCTTCATGCCTCCCCCCGCCAGATCTCTAAGGGACCAAATACAATCAAAAATACCTTCATCTCACTCATTGTAACACTTGTGGGAAAATGTTTTAAAAGAAACTGTTAATCAGCACCAGACTGGGCCGGAACCATCATCACCATCTACAATCCATCCTCTTGGTCTCTGAGCCTGTCTGGTTACCCACACGGCTCTCTGCGTCTGCAACTATGTATCTTCCACCCAAGCTTAGGGCATTTCAAGCACAATTGATTTTCCATTTAGACTCTTAAGGTAACTTTCAGACCGCTCTATGATGGACAGTGAGGTCTTTTTTCCTGGAAGTTTCCAAGATAAGGAGTAGTTTATCAGAGATGGTACAAGCATCCCAAAGGTGGGTGAAAAAGAAACAGAAACAAGCTTGTCCCCTTTTCTGGTTTAAATGTGAAATGATCTAATTCACACTTCAAACCAAAACATTCTGTGTCCTTCTGGGTTCTCTGCATGACCCCTCCAAAAAAATAGGTTAAAATAGCCCAAAGGATACAATACAATATGAAAACCTCCTGTTTTCATACGAGGAAATAGAATCTCAAGAATTGGCAGTGACCTGCTCAAAGTGACAGAACCTGAACCCAAACTCAGGTCTCCTGACACTGGATTTAGAACCTTCACGTCACCCTAAGGAGCTGGACTGTCCCACCTCCTCTTACCTGATCAGGGCACTGTTTTCCTCATTAGACTGTCAGCTCTATGAGGACAGGAATCACACTCCCTCTTCTGTGCTTGGAATGAACTGTGCTCACCTCTCTGCTTTCTTGGACATAATACATTCAAAGTGCACTTGGTTCTGCCTGGGCTCTCATCAGTAAGCATCAACCTTAAGACATTCAAAATCACAAGTACTTAGAGAAAAAAAAAAATCCTGAAGGCTACTCTTCAAATCCTGGGGTGGTGCTGGTAGGGTGGCATTTGATACAAATCACTCCTGAGATTGTATACAGGAGAAATCTTGTCACGTGAATGGGGATAGAGGCTCCTAGAGAAAGGACTGACGGAGTGTATGGACTGGCCTGATTTCCTGGAAGGCCAGCTGCTACTCAGAGAAGACTAGTTACTGTTGGCTTCTCCACGGTTGTGCCATATCTGCCTACGTACATGGTCTCCGTTGATTGATATGACCCTTGTCCAAGAAACGAGCTGTGCCCCCAGCTCCGAGTTAAGATGAAGGGGGAGGAGAGGGTGGCAAATGCTGGCTCAAGCCCAGTTGGCCCTGAGAAGTGATTTTGGGGTGAAAGGGGAGCCAGAGTTGGGGGAATGGGATGAATCCAGTTGTCAGAATTTTCTCTTTGCCTGTTTTTATCCTCTTGACCACAAAACACTCTCTGAACTCACAATAGTAGATCATACAGAAGGCCTTCGGGTCATTGCACACTTAAGCGCTCCATGACCTCAAGGTAAAGGAAGATTGTGATCACCATTTTTCGATGACGAAACCACTGCCTTGGAGGTTAGATCACTCATCAAGGGTCACACAGCTAGGAAAAGAGAAGGAGGATTTATACCCAAGTTTTCTGGGTTCAGTTCTCATTCACCTACACTAGGCCTTGGGAGGAGACCTGTGAAGGGTGTGGATTGGATGAAGCCAAACAGCCTTGGCACTGACCCAGCCTCCTCTGAACCACAACCTCAGCCTCCACCACTGAGTTTTATGGGATGACTTAATTACTCTTTGTTAACACCAGGCAAGATGGCTGTCGGGCTCAGGACACACCTGGTACGTAGTTCTGCACCTCTGGCTGCCCAAGGACATTCTGGGAATAGCAGGCAGCCCCTGCTTGTCCTCAGAGAATGAACGTAAGCCTCTTCTGGCAATTGAAGGTTGCAAGGTATGTGGACAGACCACTAAACAGAGTTGGGGCAAACCTATGCTAACTCAGAGACTCAGAGAGTAAGTGTACACCCAGCTCCCTATAGCGCTGAGGCCAATACTGTAAAGCCCTATGGGTATTAGAACTGTGGAGGACAAGAAGAGGGTAAATAGACAAAGGACAAAATCTTCAACTCCTGCAGCAGTCTGCCTGCTTAAGAGAAAGGGGAGTGTTTGCGTTCCAATCCCAGAAGCATCATTTTCTGGCCCTGCCCTGTCTGCCTGCTCATCTTCATAGGGGTGCTGGGCAGATCCAAACTGTATGCAAACATAGCTTCGAGTCCTTACTATATTCCAACTACTCGGTGCTGCGTATTGCTCAGCTTCTTTCATCTTGAGAACTCTGTGAGGTAGAAGCTCTTTTATCTCTAGTTTATGATGAGAAAACAGTCTCAGAGAAGGTGAGTAACTTGCCCAAGGCACACAGCCAAGAAGCAGAAGCACTGGTGTTGGGATAATGACCAGCAACTAGCAGGAATCCCAGCTCTGGCCTGCAAGTACACTCACGGCAGATGGGAGGGCTTGCCGCTCGTTTAAATTACGAGAGGTTTCAAACGTACAAAAGTAAATAATGGCAGAAGTGCCTGAGTGGTACCCAGCCTAGTGATTAAGCGTAAGTTTGGAGTCTGCATTCCTCCCCTACCTCGCCAGAGAGACCCCGTCGTTCATTTGTCCAACTTTATTCCTGGATCGAGCCAGCCTGAGACCACACACACACACACACACACACACACACACACACACACACACACGGTGGCTGCTTCTAAGCGCTTTTTTGGAATGGGAGTCTGTCATTTCCATATCTGGGTTATGCTTTTACACTATAGTCAGTTACCTATTGGCAATGTTGGTTGTTCATTGCCGGATTTGAAACTCTACATAAATGATAAGTCATTTATGAAGACGATGTAACAGCATGTGTTTGTTCTCTTTGTTAGAGAAAATGCCATTATTGTCTTCAACATAGTCAGAGTCACGAATGCACAGAATAGTCTTGTCAGCGGGATTCATCCTGAGCAAGGGCCAGACGGGAACTTCTCACTTTCCCTGAACAAGCTCATCATAAATGAGCGCCTCAGATGTTGGGGAGCTAAAGCCATTTTTCTAAGCCATTTCTTGGCATCGTGACGTTAGCGGGGAGGATATTCTGAAGGCCACCCAATCCACAAGATTTCTGAGTATATTTTAGAAGCTAAACACATGTCTTCCAGACTAAATCTTGTCCAGAATAGCCCTGCTTATAAACCAGAGGACCATTTCCAGGGACTTGTTTCCAGCATGGCCCCCACTGCCCTTCTCTTAACTTTAAGACCCCATGAAGACTTAGGACTCTAAGACAGATCAAATCCATGCATTTTTACCTAAGAGAAAGTAAGCAGGGTGCAGGAAGGAGGAACAGAGCTCAGACCTGAGTCCCCTGCATGCATTTTCTTTCAATACTATTAATAGACATGCAAAATTATTATGTAACATGCTCAAGCTGCATTTTACAAGTCCGTAGGAGGCCAGTCCAGCAAGTAGGTAGCAGAATTAGGATTTAAGGTTCACCTTCCGAGTCCAGAGCAGCTGCCTCTAGCTGACAAGAATAATCTGATACTGCCTTTTAAGACTCACCTCTCTTCACTGTCTATAAGATGGATCTTTCTGCCTGCCTCTTCCAAAAGCTAGTCCAATCCAGAGAGATCTTGTAGAATCATTGCTTGTAGCTGTACAAGGATATAGCTCCCCAGAGGCCCCCAGTAGGAGGGGCCCTGGCAAGGATGTGATTTGGAGAAGCCACCTGAACCCTTTTCATCTTCTTCCCTAGGGAAAGATGCCTCTTCCGCACCCTTCCATGCCTGTCCTGCATTCTCAGGAACCCACTCCCATCCAAAGGAGCCACTGATACATTTTTTTCTCCATCCCCAAGCACACACAGCTCACTGACCACTCTTGCTAGTACATGAAAAGGCTCCGGCATAACCCGGCATGGTTTATTGTTTAATGGACAAAATATCCCTAAAGTAGTTCATAAAGAGCGATTAATGTTAATGATGGAACTTCAGGTGCTGGAGTACTGATAAGTAAAGAAGGAAGTCCTCGCTGAGTCCCCAAGGATTCCACACTGATCATCTCTGCCAAAGCTGAGAATACACAATGTATCTAGACTGACATTCAGGAATCCCTGGATGCATTTCCTCTGGGGCTTGGGAGGATGCAACAGGGGAGTAAATAGCAACATGATCTGCCATAGGACCAAAGAAACACCTCTTTTAATATTTCCCAGCATGCCTTTCAGGCAGGTTAGAGAATGGTGTGCCTCTTTCATCTTTTTTCTTGCTCTGTCTTAATGTTTGTTCAATTGTTCTGGATGATCTACACCAACAACAAGGAAGAAGGTCACACAGCCTGCATCAGATATTTGGTGACTAAGAAATCAACATTGCCTGTATTAAGCCACTGAAATTTTAGGGTTGCTTGTTACTGCGTCATAGCAGAGTACATCCTGACTAATACACCATGGAAGGTGACATCTACGGAGGGTGAGCTCTGCATAGGACTGTTGTCAGGAATTTCCTATTTCTGTAAATCAAGAGCCAGAAAAAAAACAACTGATATTTTTCAGACACCCTAACTGGTGTGGTGCTAGAAGCAAATTGGGTTTCCTTAGTAACACCCTTGAATGAAGCAGCAATAGCATAGAGATGTGGATGTTTGAGGGGCATTTTATCAACCAGACTCCCCAGTTCAGCCAGTTGCCAGCTTCACAGATATCGAATGAACTGGTGGTAAAGCCATCAAGTCAGCGATTTCACAGGGCCCAGATCTCAGCTGCAGTGGGTGACTTGAGAGTAACACAATGACCCCCTGGCGGTCTCCATTTCTGCAATCCTCCCAACAGTTCCATGAGCTCCCACTGCCCTGAGATGGATCCCTGCCTGCATGGAACACTTCCAGAGGTGCCTGCATCTTTCCAAAGTTCACACCCTTTTAAAGGGAGCATAGGAACAATGTTAAGATGGCACAGAACCTTACAGACACTTAAAGCTGGCACAAGACAGCATCTCTGAGATGTGTGTGTGTGTGTGTCTGTGTCTGTGTCTGTGTGTGTCTGTGTCTGTGTGTCTGTGTTAGGGAGTGGTCAGGTGAATTCTTGCAAAACCATACCATGTCTTTAAAACCACAACAATCATTCCATGCCAATTACTCTTATTATAATTGAAGGCATAGAGGAGACAAAATCAAGTTTCTTCTCCAAGGTGGCCCTGCCAGGAAAGACAAAACACTGGTTCATGGGGAGATTCCACAAGACTCTCACCAGTGCCCAATCATCTACTGCCGGCTGTGGGCCTCGGTATAGAAGGTTAGAGTCTCTTCCTGAACCACGGGGACCTGTCTGATACTGTGGAGGACTATGTAGCCATCTGGATACTCAGGGGTGGCTGCCACATTCTCTCAGCATTTAAGATTGTGAAAGATGTGCTTGAAATGAAATCTAATGATCAGTATTCACTTTTATGGCATGGTTTATAAAAATACACATCCTTATAAAGAGTGGCCATAGCCAACCAACAGGCTTGGAAGTGCCTAGAGCTTTTTCTTCCTGAGCCAACAATCAAGTTCCTCACATGGCTCCATTAATGATGCCCCACATGACCTTGAACCCCTAGCTTAAACTTCTTGTGCCTCATTTTCTCCATCTGTAAAAAGGAGGATAATAACACTATCCGCTGGACCACTTTGGCAGCATGCTTGGAGACCTGCAGATCAAAGGAACTCTTCCCAGACCACGCTTGCCATCATTAGTGTTGTTATTATTGTTGTTGTTATTTAGAGAGGCCACGTCGCAGCCCCCTAAGTACATGTGACTCCTAGGGCTGACTCAGTACGGGGATGAATGAGGAGGCATATTTTGAATGGCAGAAGCCGTTGAGTAGATGGCGCCCCTTTTCGTGGACATCACAAGGTAGCACATTCCTGGACTCCCCATGTGGCATGAGGCATCCTCCTCCGTGGAGACTGGCCACACCTCAGGCACAGCCAATATGTAAACACCTGTCTTTGGGAGAGAGAGGCCAGCGAGAAAGATGGATTGTTTTGTTGGTAATGTGGTCCTCGTGGTCACAGAGTCAATCATCACGCTCTGGGACCATAGTCAGGAAGCTTTAGGTTCAAGTCCTCGCTCTCCACCTTGTGACCTTAAGGACCAGGAGTCATTTTTCAGGTTCATCATTTCCTGACTATAAACTAAGGATATTATTTTAGAGACTGTAAAGTAGTGATCTCTGAGGCCAGCCTAAGGCCTCCTACTCCTGGTATCTATAATTATGCCCTTCAAATAAATTCACAGCAGAGGTCAGACATAGTGGCAAAAATATCGGCAATAACAGGACTCAGGAGCCAGAAGCAGGAGGATCACAAGATTTAGGACAATTTGAGCTACATGGTATGATCCTGTCTTTAAAATCAAAACAAAATAGATCCAGGTTTACTAGAGAGATGGCTTAATATCTCAAAGCAAAGTAGCCAAACAGACTAGCCTAATTGGAGACTCTGCCGCAATGGATACACCTGAGCTTGACCCAGGAAGACATCCACTTTGGTCTTGTCCATGCGCTCATACACACACACACGTGTGTGCATAGCCACACACTTGTACACACACACACACACACACACACACACACACACACATTTCTAAACAGAAAGGCAATGTAGGACTCTTGCCTAGGCCAGGTGTTCCCTGACACATTTCTCCACATTTAATAACAGTATTGGTTGCTGCTCTGCCGACAGGCTGTTGGCCCCCAGCCACACTCAAGCAGTAATGTTCTAAGTCTGAGACAAGGAAACATACTGAACTTGTTTTGGAATTTACCAGCAAACTGGGGACTCAAAATAGAAACCCAGATTCTATGTACAGGTAAATACCCATGTTGGTTTTCAAAGTGCACTCATGTGGGGCCTTTGCCTGCCTTTGTGTGGCCTGTATAGGAAAGGTCACTTATCTGGGTGGATGAATTTGAAAAAAAAATCTCACTGTATGCTTGCTGCTCCATGGGCTCATGGCTCATAAGCAGACTGTTCCCTGCAGACGGGACAGCAATCTGTTGAAGGCCTGCTGTGATAACAGGAACATGGGCTGGACTCCAGCTTCCGGGGGAACACAAGCAAAATCTATGGGCTCCTAGGCTTTCCCCGAGCCCCTGTGTATACCTCCAAACCTCAATCAGCTGGTTTTGGCTTGATTTATACGATGTTGGCTCTCCTTGAAAAGTTTTGTTTAAACAAAACAAGACATTAAGATGCTTGAGGATCACTGTACATCTGTAATAGCAAAGAAACAAATAAAAGGAGTGCTTGGTTGGAGAGTCGTGAAAATTTACTCAGGCCCTGTGTTTAAAAGTTGCATCTTGTCATGAATGGAGGATGATCCTCTGGATGAGAAGGTGTGGGGCGATATGGGTACTCATTTGTCATGTTTTATCCTGCCACAAGCTAACACTGTGGACAGAGAGAAGGAGAGGGGACATGGGAGGAAAAACCACTCGTGTTCCGCCAGTCAGCTCACCCTAAAATCAAAAGAGCTCATCATACAATGGAACTAAGACCAAACTCAGAGTGAGTCAGCTATGGAAAGATGTGTGTCAAAGCCTTCACCCCCATAAAAATGTGTGTACCCTACAGCCCAGCAATCCCATTTTCTTGGGGGTTATCTTGAGATAATCACACAAGTAAACAAAAAATATCTACAAAGAAGTCTTGCAGAATTGTTTCAAGTAAAAATAACCAGAAATAATCTCCATGTCCTACCACAGGGTACAGATATGAGAAAAAGAAACTATGTTCTCACAGTGGAATATTATGTAACCATTAAATATTACTGGAGAACAATACTGAGATATCTGATTAAAAGAAAAAGCAAGTTACTAACCAGCAAAAGGGTGGAGTATGATCCTGTACTGTTGCACACATACTATGTGTTCACATATATTATATTCTTTAAATATTATATATTATATAATTTATATTATATATTCTATGTGTTTACATATTGTCATACCACAGTATCTGTGGGACATTGGTCCCAAGCCCACTTACATAGCAACATTCATGGCTGCTCAAGTCTCTTATATAAAATAGCATATTTGCACACATCCTAGATTACCAACAATGCATAATATAATATAAATTTTATTTATATTTATATAATATAAATGCTATTAACATTTAATATAAATGTCAATTGAGTAGTTATAATATTGTATTGTTTACGGACTTATAACAAGGAAATTTTGCATGTATTTAATATAGACTTTTCTTCTAATATTTTCTACTCATGATCAATTAAATCCACAGAACCTTCGAGTAAAAAGCTGCCTATTGCGTAGTATTTAAACACATAGGTGGTATGTAAGTGTTGATGTGATTCCACTATTCCAATATGGAACCCTAGCTGTTTTCTCTATATGTTCTACATTTTCTAGAAAATACTATACAGAGACTGCAGAAATGATTCAATAGTTTGTAGCATTTTCTGCAATCATGAGGAATGGATTTGGGATCTCATCGCCCACATAACAAGCCAGGCTTCTGAGGCCAGTTGCAACCCTAGCTCCAGAAGATCACTGGTGTTTGTCAGCTTCCAGCCTAGCCAAGAAAACAAGCCCCGGGTTCAAGGAAAGACCCTGCCTCAAAGGAAAAGAGGGGCGTGATAAAGAAAGACACTGGACACTCTCTCCTAGCCTCTACACACACACACGATCACTCCCCCCCACCACCACCATACACACATGAGTACAGGCACAAATAAATAAACAAATAAATTTCCTAAAAAACAATTATCACTTTTGTGATTTTTTTAAAAAGGTAATGATAAAAGTTTTGTGTGGTTTGACAAAAATAGAAGAAAAGCATGCTTTAGACAGGACCCGTGGGCCCTCCTCAGAGGACAACCCTTGTCAGCCCAGAGTGACTGCGGATGAGTCAGCCTTCTTTGTAGCACACAGCCCTTTCAGCAGGACAGGAATGTGTTTTTTAAGGATTCAGGGCTTTCGTTTCTGGGAAGATGCTGATGTACTTCTTGTCCTCTGCCCCACTAAGAACCTCTAGACCCCACAGCCCTGAACAGGAAGCAGTCACTAGAAGACTCCTGGAGAGCAGAGTAGAGAGGACAAGGCTGGGCCCTGCAGGGCTGGTCCAGAGGTGGGGGCTGGGCCCTGCAGGGCTGGTCCAGAGGTGGGGGCTGGGCCCCAGCAGGGCTGGTCCAGAG
>NW_004949096.1:7465453-7489351 GCF_000317375.1 Microtus ochrogaster | reverse complement strand
AGATTTGGTAGAAAGGAAAAAAATTAAACCACCACTGACCAACTCCAGGCAAACATCCCAGGGGAAAGAAAAAAAAAGCCTTTCTTCTCTTTCTTTTAAGGCCACTCTACAGGCTAGAGGAGGCTTCCAAACACCACCCTTGCCAGTTTGGCATCAGTGAGGACCAATCAGCAAGCAGGTTTCCCTGAATGATAACAGTTCCACCCTCCCTCTCCCAACAGCATCAGGGTGCTGGTCACCCTCCATAGCAGAGATCAGAAGATGCCTAGGGAAAGGCCGGGATGATGAGGCCACCTCCCTTTACATGTTACCGGTAGTCACAGGCCCACCACCCTCCCAGCCAAGGCCATAGCATAGAAAGCCAAATGGGGAGTCAGCCCCTTTGCTTCTCCCCCAGACCCCACCCCCTCCAGGTGTCAGGAGGTACCAGTCAGAGAACTGGAACTCACATCCCAACCCTGGCAGTTGATAAGGCAACACCTGCCCCTTCCCCTTGTGAGGCCAGTGTCCAAATAAGCTACCTGACCCAGAGGGCTTAAAGAAGATCCAGAGTAAGTAGCCTGAACTGGCTGTCTCCCGTGACCAGATTGGTACCTGGCCTAATTGTCATCAGAGAGGTGTCTGTCACCCAGCAATGGATGAAGGGAGATGCAGACCCACAGCCAAACATTAGGTGGAGTTCAGGAATCCTGCGGAAAGGGGGGAAAGGAGTGTAGAAGCTGGGGGGGAGGGGTCAAAGACACCACAGGAAGACTCAGACAGTCAACTCACCTGGGCTCATAGAGATTGCATGGACAACCGGGGAACCGGCAAGAGACAGTTGTGTAACTTGTCCTCTTATGGGACTTCTAACAGCAGGAACAGGGACTATCTCTGGCCCTTTCACTGCCTTTTGGGACCCTACTTCTCCTACTGGGTCACTTTGCCTTAGTATTTAGGGAGGTGCTTAGTCTTACTGCATCTTGATAAGCCATGTTTTATTGATAGTCATGGGAGACCCACCTTGTCCTGGTTGGAGACGGAGGATGCAGGGATTGGGGAGTAGGGGGGGGGGATTGGGGAGAGGGACTGAGAGGGGAGGATGTAAGGGAGATTGAGGCTGGGATATAAAATAAACAGATGAATTAAGAAATCCTTTGAAAAAAGAAGCTACAGGGTGTCCTAACACAAGCAAGATGTGCAGTGTGTCAGTGTAAAATGACTAATCATGCCAAGAATCAAGGAAATTTAACTTCAGTGCCACAAATGTTACAATTATCTGCAGATTTTCAAAGCAGAGACACTAGAACACCTTGGTATATATTTATGGATATACTTAAACAAGTGAAGGACAACAAAGTTTTAAGGAAATTCAATATCTCCACAAATAAGTAGAAAATACAAAGGAGATTCAAACAAAATTTTAGAGATAAAAAATAAATTACCACTTTTTAAACTTAATAAATGAGCATAGGGAATGGAATCACTCATTGTGAAAACCTCCCAGCAGTGGAGAAAGAACGCCAGAGTCCTGGCAGAGCCAGCAGTCAGATTAGCACTCCCTTCGGCCTCCATCGGAGAAGCTTCCTCAGGCAGCGAGCAGCGGCTAAGGCAGAAACTCACTTCTGGACAAAATGCTGAGACTGTTGAGTGCTCAGCCCTAACCAGGACATCTAGATCCTCCCCTCTAAGGTTCAGAGAGCGCTGCAGAAGAGGAGACGGAACGAATGTAAGACCCAGGAGACGGAGGAGCACTGTGAAATAATGTCTTCTAGACACGACATGACTGTTGCACACATGACCTCACATCAACAGTGGCTACCCACACAAGACCAGACCCACTGACATTCCATTATGAACGGGAAGAGTGCATACAGCCCCACTCCTACCTGAGGAGCAGTACATAGTTAAAGGTTGGTAAGGGAGGGGAATTCCTGGTCCTCGGTGGTATAGCCACTAGTAAGTAACCTTGTTCAAGTAAATGTCTCTCCACCAGTCTCATGAAGACAGCACTAGTTAAATGCACGTGCACACACACACTCACACACACAGGAAAAAGACCTGAGGGTCTGAGGAGAAGCTTGTGGGCAAAGAGTTCTTGCTGGGAAAGCCAGAGGTTCTGATTTTAAACCTCCTGGACCTGCAGAATCCGGGCCTATCCACCTGTGGCCTCCAGGAACACTGGAGTGTGGAGACAGGCAACCCCGGAACTCTCTGTCCTGTCAACTGAAAGAACAGCTTCTAGCTCAGGAAGAGACTCTGGCTCAAAAATTAGCTGAAGAGTGGCTGAGGAAGATGCCCAGTGTCCCCCTTTGGCCTCCACATGTGCAAACATGGACACACAGAACTCCCTAAATTCTTAAAACTTAATGAATGACGTCAACAGCTGAATAAAGAAACCAAGAGAGGAAGAAAAAAAATGGCGAAGCTAGAAGTACAGAAATAACCCAGCCTGAATATCAGAGACACAATGGACTGGATTGTAAAAAGCAGCAGAAGGAGGTTGTTCCATTGTAAAGTGCTCACTGTGCAAACTCAAGAACCTGAGTCTGATCCCCAGACCCCATGTAACACCCTGGATATGATGGCATGCACTTACAATGTCTGCACTTGGTAAGCAGAAACAGGCAGGTCCTGAGGCCACTGGTCAGCCATTTTAGTCTAATGTCAGAGCTCAGGTTCCACGACAGAGCCCAACATATACCAGCCTAACCTAATGTGAGTGCTTCAGGTCCCAAGGAGAGTCCCCATCTCAAAAATAAGGTGAACTGAACCTGGAAAACAACACTTGAGGTTGAACTATGGCCTCAACATGCATGTGCACGCACAAGCACATGCGTACATACATGTACCTGTGTGTATGCTCACACAAACGCACTCACTCAAATCAATAGCATATGGAGGGCCTTACAACTATAACAAAAGAACCATCCATGGAATTGGGGTTCCAGAAGGAGAAGAGAAATAGCAAGAGCGTGAATAAGTATTTGAAGAAATAACAACAAAAAAAGCTTCCCAGGGTCATGTAAACAGCCAAGTTCAAGATTTAAGAAGCTCTCGTAGTTAGGGTTTCTGTTGTTGCAACAAAACATCATGGTGATACAAACTGGGGAGGAAAGGGTTTACTCAGTTTACACTTCCACAGCACTGTTCATCCTCAAAGGAATCATCACAGGAGCTCACACAAGACAGGAACCTGGAGGCGGGAGCTGCTGCAGAGGCCATGGAGGGGTGCTGCTTGCTGGCTTTCTCCCCCATAGATTGCTCAGCCTGCTTTCCTATAGGACCCAGGACCACCAGCCCAGAGACAACACCCACAATGGGCTGGGCCCTCCCCCATCAATCACTAATTAAGAAAATGTCCTACAGGCTTGCCTACAGCCTGATCGTACGGAAATATTTTCTTAATTGAGGTTCCCTCTTCTCAGAAGGCTTTAGCTTGTGTTAAGTTGACATAAAACTAGTCAGCACAGAAGCTGAGCAAGATAAACCTGCAGAAATCAATTCCATGGCAGAAGAATCTCTGTAAACTCGAGACAAGGATGTTGACCACACCTATCAAGCAGCAGCACCCCGCCTGTGAGAGAAAAGCTATTCAGGCAGCAGTGGATTCCTCATGAGAAACTACAAAGTCAAAGGGAGTAGCATGAAAGCTGTTCAAACGCTGAGAGGAAACTATCATATCAGAACCCAGCCTTCAACAGGAACAGCCCTCAGGGATGGATACCACAGCAGGACACACTCACTGGAAAACTAAAAGCCTTCACCAGCAGACCCACCCTAAGAATGGGTAGAGTAAGGTTTGGGAGAAGCAATAAAATTGAAGATAAAAAGTCTTAGGACATAAACAAATTAAAAACAAAACTGTGAGAAAAACTGGTCATCTTTCCCACTCATCTTGAGGTTCCTAAATTACACTAGACAGCAGATACAAAATTATAGCATTTCTCACGTGACTCTAAATGTATTTAGAGGTTAATCTTAAAGAAATTTTACTGCAAATGAAGGAGGTATAAAAGAGAAGTAGGTTTCTATACTCCACTTGGACTAGTCATCATAAATATAAATAGACTGTGAACAGTTAAGTATATATAAAATAAAATCTATGGCAACCATTAAAAGAGTTCTCAAACAGATTCAAATGGAACCGGATAAGCCAATGTTATTCTAAGCATATTCTGGTAGCTTACTGGAAGACAAATAAAATAAAGAACATTTAAAACTACAGAATAGGGTTGGGGTATGGCTCAGTTGATAGAGTACTTGCTTAGCAAGCACAACACTCTGAGTTTGAGCTATAGTCATGCATAAGATAATGTATGGTAGTTTATAACTGGAAACTCAATACTTAATAAGTAGAGGCAGGAGGAATACAAGTTCAAGGTTGCCTTCAGTCACATAGCAGGTTCAAGACTATCCTGGGATACATGAGACCCTATATCAAAAACAAATAAATAAAATACAAAGATAAAATGACATATTTAAGGCCTAACACACCACTGTTTACACTGCATATCAGTGGTGTACATGCAGAGAGGAACAGAGACTCTCAGAGTAGATTTAAGACCTATGACTCCACTATATGTCATCTTAGCTCTAATATAATAATAGAATGATAGGCATAGATTACAAATACAAACGAATGAGAAATATGTGCCACATACACTTTAGCCAAAAGAAAGCAGAGGATGATGTGAAGGCCTGATAAAGTATATTTCAGAACAAAGAAGCAGCTGCATGAAGAACATGCACAATGACCAAAGTATGACTCCACCAGGAAAATAGAGCAGCTTCGACCATCATGAGCCAAACAACTGAGCTGTCAAGTACCAGAACTCAAAGCCGGTAGAACCCAGGAGAAGTAGGCAAATGTACATTAACGTGTACGGCAGCAAGTGTCAATAGCCTTCCCTTAACAGTTAACAGAACAACTGGAAGGAGTCTGAGTAAGATGATAGATACCAACATAACCTAATCAGTATGTATAGGCTACTCTGCCCAGCCACAATCTTGACGTTATGGAACAAATATCAAGATTAACTAGGTCATTAAGCAAAAATGAGAAGTCTCCAAGAGGCTCAGAAATACACACATGACATTTTGCCCCTGCTCTGGTTCAGATGTGGTCTGCTCCTCCTGCTCTACCTGTACCTCCACCTCTGACTTCATGGGCAGGAAGCTTGGTCCTTAGAGTAGGTGGTCCTTTAAATAGTGGAGCCTAGTTCAAGGTGTCTTAGCCATTAAGGGTACTTCCTTCAAAAGATATCACTGTAGTTCTCGTGGGACCCTGGCTATTTCTCGGGAGAGGGTCACTATTTAAAAGAATAGAATTGGTGGCCTCACTCTGACTCCCTGTCCTCGTGTGTGGATCCTCTCATGAGTGCTCCTGCCATGACCCTGTCTACCATGACATCATACTGTCAATCAGAGAGGGGCCTGCATGACACTGAAGGCTTTATGTCTTCAAAACAGTGAGCTAGATAAACTTCTTTTCTTTAAGCCTCAGGCACTTCATTAGAACACTAGAAAACTGACCAAGGCAATTCACTAAGAATAATATCCAGTCCTTATCTACTCTTTCAGAGATGTCACTGCCCCACTACTAGGCGTAGACACGACATTATGACTCTGCCTCCCAGATCCTCCCAGAATCCTGACATATGACATATGACTATGGAATCCCTCATAGTGTCAGTTTCTTCATGGACCCTCTTCAAAATCAGCATATGCTTTGGGAAGGCCTCAGCTAAACAGCCTAAGTCTCTCTCACACACCCCTCACTGATAAAGGGGCTAAGGATGTAAGGCCGTGGCTCCTGTATTGAGAAATTGAGACTCAGAGTGTGGAAGCAACTCTCAAAGGAGCATCCTAAACAGCTAACCTTCTACCCACTAGAGAGCCTATACCAGCTCTCCACACACACAACTGACCCACGCTCTAACCTCCTAAACATTTTAGTCGGAAGCCTCAGCTATCCTTAAGAAACAGGCCTGGTTTTCTGTAGAGAGCTGCGTGGAACTGCGCCTTAAAGATGGCGCTGGCTTCCGCCCTCCGCCATCCCGAAAGCGAGTGCTCTCAGTGAAAAACAACACCATATATGGCAGAGGCTGGACTCTTGCGATCATCACCCGATGATCTCAAGCCGCTTGCATACGCGTGGACCAATGGACGGTGCCCACGTGGCTATCCAGGGTTGGTTGCCCATGCCTACTTAAAGGCTGGGAGAGGCTTGCCCGGGGAGAGAGAGATATCTTCGATTGTCAAAAGTCCTGAATGAAACTGCAGTGAGAAGAGCTCCAGTGTCGCGCGTCATCCTTGCGGGTCGAGGGTGGTCGTGACAGTTTTCCGTCTTTCCCGGGGCACCACCCTAGCCTCACACATGAGAACTCTGGAGTGGAATCAGTCACCAGTTAACGTGAACTCTGAGAGGTCCACATTATCGTACCCTCTGATCTAGCTGGAGTGAGTTCTTATCTTTAGGTCAGGTTGTTTTTCACTAGAAATGAAAGGACCAGCTATCTCCCAGGAGGAGCAGGTAAGGACAGGTGGAACACACACATACATGCCCTCACGTGACAGCTGTTCCCAGCAAGCGAGGATGGAAAGGCAAGGAAAGTATTTTCACAACAGCACAGGCTCCAGACTTGAGGAGCTTCAGACACACAGACACACAAGTGGGCCAACACTAGGAGCTTCAGGATGAAGGAAGAGGGAAGGAAAACTGGGATGTCACGTGGGAAGGTGGCAGCCAGCTTCAGTACCATGCTGACCTGGCTGGGATCCTAGCTCAGTCACTTCTCACTGTGAACCTTTGTGAGAGCTATTCTCTCCACATTCAGCTTGTTCGAACCATGTGATGGGACAATAAAGCCAGAGTCAGAAGGGTTCTCCAGCCACCGGCTCCAGGATTTGAATGTGACTCTCAGAGTCAAAGTCTGAGGACACAGAAACTGTCTGAAGAGCAGGACACAGAATGAGAATTCACAGGTGACTCACTGCAAAAGGAGACCCTTCCTTAAATTAGGACAGAAACACTGCCCTGGATTCTCAGTGGAGAGGAAGGGGTTAGAACCCCAAGCATCCAGTTGGGCCAGCAGGTCAGAGTCAAATTTAACAAGGACAAAAGCCACAGTCATCTGAGGACGTAAAGTCAGTCTCATTTTAAAACCCAATCCACAGAGAACAAAAATAAAGGGGCAGGAGAATCATTCTCAGTGAGCCCTCTCTATGGGCTGCTCCACAGAGAAACTACCAGGTCGAGGGCATGACGACCACGGCACTAACTTCCCTTAGGGTTACCAGGTAACACTGTAGCGCACAGCCGGGTTCTGCCATAGCTAGCTATGTGACCGTAGGCAAGTTGCTTCACCGATCTGTGTCATAGTTACCTACCTGAGAAATGGGGAGAGTTTGAGCTTGACTGAATAGGACCATTGTAGGAATTAAATGTGATACTATCTCTGGCGTTCTTGCAACATTATTCAGAACACACGGGGCATAAGGACGCAGTGTTCACTGGGCATTAGCTACAATCACTGTTATTACAAATATTAACATTAGTGCCCTTCTCCTCCCAACTAAGGGACAGCTCTTTCTGATTATTGTGGAGTGCAAGGCATAAGGACGAAATTCCTCAGGATGTGAAAAAAGTGAACCGAAACATAAAGGCCCCTGTATTCCTCAGGGTCACTAGGACACACGTGGTAACCAAAATCAGCACACACAGATACAGTCTCGAAGGTCAGGGTCTACACTGATCCTTGATTTGTATTTTCATTTCCAACATGAACAATGAATCCTATACTTCAGATTTTTTTCCCATGCATGTAAAAGATGCTCTCAATCCTAGCACATGATTGGCCCCCAAAACTATTGGGGTGGTGTCTTTCTCTTATGCTGCCTTCAAAACTTCAATATTGTAGTTCTGTGTGTTTCCAAAGTAACATAAATCTCCCCTAGTAAAAATAAGCACCTTTCCACTACTCCAGACTGAATTCTAAACAGAGTTCAATATGAGGTAACAGCTAATACAGTGTTGACCTCTCACTATGGGAAGCCTAAACCAGAGTCTGGCTCCTACCATGGCCATCTCTCTGGCCTTTCTTTCTTGGCTCTTCAGTTCTCTCATTTGTAAGGAACAACCATCTATAATATTTATTATTCTATTTTAGTTCTAAAGATTAAATTACAACAAAACCCAGCCTCAGTTTAGCATGCAGCTTGCAGGGAATGGCCCATGCATTGCAGTTGCTGTACCTTTGAAGGCTCACAGCGAACCTGCATCCTAAGCATTTCAAGCCTGAAACTGAAGCCCAGAGGAGTTACTCCACCAACTCGAAATCTCCCAGCAATACACACTGGTGCTCTTTGCCTCTCAAGCAGGAGTGAGCCTGCTGGAGAAGAAGCTTTGGCAGCCTCTTAGCCAGAGGAAGTCCAGCAAGTCTCAGCCCTGCCTGCAGCATTCCCCTCCAAGGAGTGTGAGAAGTCCAGGACTCTTAGGAAGCCCTACACACAATGCGGGGCCACTTATGCTGCAGGTGTCCGTACCCTGGTTCGCTTTCAGGTCCTGGACTGTGCCAGTTTCACAAGCAGATTGTTGGCAGTCCCCGTGGTCTCTGTTACTAGAGACTGAACGGCCAGTGAAAGGGACCCATTGTCTGGCCTCTGAATGAAGAATACCCCATTTAGAGAAAGAATTTGTCTGGTTTCTCACAGAGAAAGAAGACAGCAGCAGCGAAGAGAGAACAATGCTAACCATTCACCAGGTTTTTACTTAACATCAAAGCCCAATGACCAACCAGGTTAAGGGCCACACAGCACAGAGCAAGCCAAGGCCACACTGGTATGCAGAAAGAGACGCTTCGAAGGAAGAGCTGCAGTTCCAGCCCCAACCCCGCCACAGTCCATCTCAGCCAATTTAACATCGGGAGAAAATGAGAGCAGACAGGCTCAAGATTCTACCATCAGACTCAGTAGTACTCTGCCGGGTCCTCGGGTCTTCTGTATCTAGCTGTCTCCCAAGATGCGCCTGCGCATGAATACAGACACCGGTGGTTTGGTTGCCAGGATTCTGATTTCATGGGAACAGCCCACAGTCCAGACACTGGGACCGTTTCAAAACTCATCAGGTGATTTTCGGTGCAGCCAAGGAAGAGAGGCCTGGAGCCCTGGGCAAGAACTGTTTTGTCCACAGCTGCATCCAGAACTGAGCGCTAAAACTGGCATATATTTGACACCGATAAATCCTGGAACACAGGAGTTTATGTACCGTTCCAAGAGATACCATTAGCTCCAACTTCCCCCGGGGCGACTGTTCGTCCTTTTATTAAAGATTGAAACTGGGCAAAAGGGTCTCAAGGTTTTCGTTGTTGTTTTTAAGAGTTGTCTCCTTTAAACTCTTTTTCAAAAACCACCGAACCATGAGGCTTCTAAAATTCTTTCCAACTTAAAAGCACTGATTCCAAGATCATAAATCCCTTAAGGCTCTTTGAGAGCCATGGCGTTTCTCTGATAGCTAATCAGGACCGGCAAGTTCTGGGAAGGGCCCTCTGAAGATTGCTCACAAGCCAACGGCTTTGCTCATACATTTAGCCCCTCCTTGGGTCGCAGGCTGAGGCCTCCGCTTAGCTAACCTTCGTGCTCCCAGGATGCCACCCGTGGGCCTCTTTCCCTCTTCAGCTGCCCTCATTCGCTTTGCAAACCCAATTCTTCCCTCCAAGTTCCTGTTGCTTTTTGTAAGCTAGTAACTCCCAAGTCGGTTTGTCTAGTCTGCTCTGTAGTCGAGATCCATACTCTGCCTTCTAACTGCCTGCTGGATAGCAGCACCTCAACTTCCCTTAGGCACCTCAAATTCAAACTGCCCTAAAAATGAACTCACCACCTCTCCACACCCAAACCTGCTCCTCCTCCCTCCTCTCTTCCCTCCTCCCTTTCTGGGTGAGCAGCATCACAGCCACCCTGTTGCCCAAGCTGGGAAGCTCCAGAAGCATCTTTGCCCTCTCCCTCGCCTCACGCCCCACCCTCCAGCAGCCGTGGGAGCAGCCTTGGTTTCGTCTTTCTGTTTTCCTATCTGGTTTCTCTACCAGGGAATCTAAAAATTAGGTCTAAAGATGTCACAGGGAAGCAAGTCTGTGTCCTTTAGTGTGACAATAAGATAGTTTACAAGGTGTCACACACATAGACCCACCCCTATCTCGTTATTCCCTGAACCTCCCTTCCATCTTCTTTCAGAGGACACTGGCAATGGAGTACATCCTATTTTGGACAGCTGACTCAATGCCTAAACATACAGGTTTTTTTTTTTTTTTTGCCTTTTGTGCCTTGGTATTCCACCTAAAATATCCTTCCTGTCTCTTTGTGGCTGCCATCTGCTTATTCTTCACATTCAGACACCCAAAATTTCAGATCCTGGCCTCACTCCTCAGAGCACACGCTTGGCCACAGAGCTCTGGACACAGTGGATAGCATTTGTTAATGCTGGGCACTTTCCTAAGCATTTAGTATCTTGTCATTTACTGCCCCCCTAAAAGTTTGTATTTGGATATCTTATCATCTTAAATAAGAACCTGGACCATATTTGTTAACTGAGGATTCTCCAAACAAAACCTTACCCACAAACTGCTGTACCAAAAAGAGGATTCCGGTGGCTTGAGAGGTTGCGCAGTAGTTACATCTCTCCACACACGCATTGGGGGTCTCACGAGTACCTCTAACTCCAGGTTCAGAGAATCAGACACCCTCTTCTGGCCTCTGCAGGCACTGCACTCGTGTACACAAGCCTACACACTAACACACACACACACACACACACTAACATACACACATATACATGATTAAAAATTTTACATTTTTGAAAAAAAATAGAAACTGATGACGTAAGTTAGAGGAAACATTTCTTATGGTAGCCATTCTCCTCATACAACCTTCAGGAGAAGTAGGGCTCCCTGGTGCTGCAAAGAGAAGACATTACAAAGCAGTGTCTAGATACATTTCCTTTATCATTTTGTTGCTGTTTGACTGGCAACAAGGTTTTTCTGCCCAATGCAGTTAGGAAAAGCCAGAACCATGTCCAACCCAGACATGGTGTACAACCAGATTTGGTGTAGCATCTTGGTGAACGAAGAGTGTCCTGTCTCTTCCAGATGGCTGAAGCTTATTCAGTGAAAATTTCAATGCCTTCTGTTCCTAGGGAGAATTTGCACAGTGTCCTGTCACCTTCCAGAGACAGGGCTTTCCTCCGGTCCATCAGTATTAGACAGGGTGAGATGGCCTTTGTTGACTGAAGTTGTTTTCCTTGCTCTAGCTAAAGTCATACTTGAGACCTCATCCTTTGCCTTATGACAGTTCCGTTCCTAGCACCATGAGAGGGTCAGATGACATTTCTGCTATCAGGGTCCTCATTGCCAGCACCTTCTCTCCCGCCTCATCTACCTGTTCTTTCAAATTAGCCATGGTTTAAAGAGATGAAGGAACCTGCTAAATTGTACCTAAAGTTAAACGAATAAGCTGGTCTGGTGTTGCAAGCCTATAATCCTAGCAATTTGGGAGGCTGAGGCAGGAAGATCAAACATAGAGACAATGTTTCAAAGTTCAAAAAACAAAAAACAAAAGCAGGAGATATTGCTCAATGGTAGAAGCCTTAATAATGGGGGCAGGGAGGTCTTTCTTCTTAATGAAATGACTATTCTTTATGTCATGGATGTTTGTGGTTCTTCTATAGGGCTCTCAGAAAGTCTCTTCATGTTTTCTTCATTTATTTAACATTTAATAACCTTTTTTTATTTTCCAAAAAATCTGAGCTGACTGCTAAGACTAAAAAGATAGAGAAAGAAGGTCCCATACTCAGGGTCCTGCAATTATAAATATAACTAAAGAGAAACAATGGCCCTGCTCTCATTTGATGACCCATGATGTTGCTGTCTTCCGAGCACACGGCTATGGTTTAACCCTTCAATGTCTCCCTAATGCCGTCTTCCTAACTTAATGGAAGAGATGCCTGCACTCACTCCTTCCCTGCCACACACTCCATCCCACTGTCTGGAACTATGAAGAAACACGGAAGTGTCCTGGTTTCCCCTACACGTGTGAGGAGGGGATGGGTTAGAAGGGTTAAGTCCTGGGGAATGAACAGCTAAACCAGCAAACCAGCTGTTTGCGTTTTATCACAGCACTGGAAACATGACTAACACACAAAGAATTCAACTCTGGCTTCAGTAGAAGCAATGGTCGGTGGGGGAAGTGGCATGGAAGCCAATTACCTAAGCATCTGTTAAAGAAGGTCCCTTGGCCCTATCACCATGACAAAGAAGGTAGACTGGAGAGTGCTGGCCAGGTGCAAAGCCAAGGTGACACAAGAACCCAGAGTATCTGCGTCTTCTGTAAGGCGGCAGCATATTTGGTTTGTGAGAAAGAATGGGGATGGCAGCTGAATCCAAAAAGGAAGTTCAACACATAAATTACTGAAAACACTTATCTTAGTTTGCTTTCTATTGCTGAGATAAAACATCATGACCAAAGGCATCTTGGGGGAGGAAAAGACTTCCCCGGCTTACATATCCTGATCACCAACCACCATAAAGAGAAGTCAGGGCCAGAACTCGAGGCAGGAACCTGGAGGCAGAAAGTGAAGCAGAGGCCATAGAGGAACACCGCTTAATGGCTTGTTTCTCCTGGTTTGCTCGGCCTAATTTTTATAACCCTAAGACCACCTGCAGAAGAATGGCATTACTCACAGTGGACTAGACCCTTCTCTATCCATCATCAATCAAGAAAACGCCCCCACGGGCTTTTTCTGGTAGGCCTGTCTTTTAGGGGTATTTTTAAATGGGATGGTAATGGGCTAGGGCCATAGCTCGGTGGTAGTAGTGTGGATGTCTGACTTATTTGTTACTCTTTTCATCGTCCTGACAAAATACACAGCAGAAGCAACTTAAGGACAGAAAGACTTGTTTCACCTCCAACTGTGTCTGTTAAGAGAATGAGGTCATAATAACAGGAACTTGAGGCAGCTGGTCACATGAGCTCCACAAAGAGAAAGCGGAGACAGGTGAGCCCTGGTGCCCTGCTCCCTTCCTCCTCTTCCTTCATTCCAGGACCCCAGACAGAAGAATCATGCCACAGACATTCAGGGAAACGCCATTATAGACACATTCCGAGCTGTTACCATGCTTACTCTAAGTTTCAGGAAGTTGGAGATGAAGATTAACTATCATGCCTAGCTTGTGTGAACTCTGGGGTTAAGCCCTAGTACCAAGAGGAAGGAACGCCAGTGTCAGAATGCTCGATGCTCTTTGGTGTCCCTGGAATGGAAGACAGTGAGCTAGTTAAGGATCAGAGCCGAGGGTGTGAAGAATAGGAGATGGGAGGAAGAGGGGAAGAGCGAGAGTCAGTGCAAAGAGAAACAAGTCCAAGGTGGAAGCCAAGGGGGAAAGGCAGAGCCACTGCTTTGGTTCCTGTGGATGACATCCTGTGCTGAAGACCAAGGATGAAAGCCCCATCTCAAACAAACAAAAAACACTTCGGCTGAAGTCATGAAGTCATAGGCAAGCGAACCAAGCCCAGGATTCCATGAGTGAGATGAGAACACACCAGCCAAGGACCAGAAGCTAAGCAGTAAGTAGGGATCAAAATCAAGACAAACATGCCTCCTCCATCAGCCAGAGATGACAGCAAGGAAACAGGACCAGAGAGCCCGAGGCAGGAAGAACCCTGATAGCAACCTGTGCTGACCACTGGTTGACTGACTGATGCAGCTGGAGGAAGCTCCCTGAGCTTGGCAAGAAGTTGAGACGACCATTTTACCAGCGTGTCTTGAAACTTTAGGCATTCTAAAGCATAGTCACCCTCACATTCTGAAACACGTATGGCATTGTCTTACTGGCTGTTAACTTTTTGTTCGCAATGGTCAGGGAGATGGCTCAGTAGGCCGAAGTATCTGCTGCCATACCTGATGATCTGGGTTCAATCCCCAGGACCCACACAGTAGGAGAGAATCCATTGCTGTAATTAGTCTTTAGTCTACACTGGCACAGTGAGATGTATATGCCCCATACATAAAATTTTAAAAACTAGACTGTTGATAGACAGATGCTATCCCTCTGCTCCCTGACGCCCAACCCTGGAGCGCCCTAGACTGCCCACAAGCCAGCAATTACAGGTTGATATTCAAGCAGGAAAAGTTCCTGAATCCCCAGGGTAAGCTCTGATTGCTCAATGTTACACAGGTAGTAGTTACTAAATATTTCGGATATTACCCCTGCTTGCAAAAATAATTCTGTAGTTGGGCTTGACATCATGTGAAATTAATGATATAATTACTGTATTATCTTCCCATCCATCCAGTACAGTGAAAATGTCTATGGAGAGGCCAAGAAGGCCACACTGTGTCCCAGAACCAAAACAGAACAGAACAAAATCTTTAGCATGGGTCTTTGCAGAGTTCCCAATTTTAGCCTCATGGGGAAAGTTCCACGCTCTACAAAGCACTGAATAACACAAAGACCTAGTGAAGCTATTGTGTTAAACCTGCCTGGGTTTTAGACAATGCTCAGAGTTAACCAGTTGGTCAAAATCTATCAGGGATCTAGGCAAAAGAGAGTTAGTTAATGAACAGTAAGTTTTACTTGTAGAATTCTACTTTGCTGTCCAAATGTAGCCCAAAAACCAGGGCTCCTATCCCTGGAGCCTAGCGAATGTGTTCTATATTTCAAATGCAGTTCCTCCAAGAGTCCCAAACTAAGCTCTGCCGTCATGGCAGGCAGATGCTGCAGACCATGGAGACTGAACTGGTAGACAAAGAGTTAAGTGTGTGGCCTGGTCCTGTTTTGTTTTGTCAGTGTGCAATGTAGCTCCTAATCCTGGTGGTTTCAGTCCTCACCAGCCAGCAAGCATTGTCTGAACTCATACACTCCTCTCTTAAGCTTCCTTTACAGTCTCTCCAGTTCAGAAATAGCAGAGACGGGAGTATTATGTTCGCCCTCAGCATTCCCCTCAAGTGAAGCAAAGGATCGCTTGTCCCTGACCACAGGGCTGGGAGCTGACGAAGAAAATTCACAGACCAGAATGCTAATCCATCATTTAGCCAAAACTAGAAAACATTTTCCCAGCGTTAATCCTGATTCCCACAGTCCTACTGTGGGAGCTGGGGTGGCTTAAACCCTGTAGAAGAACGGTAGATAGGAGCTGCCTCTCTGTTGAGGGAAATAAGACGATGAAACGACATACATCGGGTAAAGGTGATGTCTGGAAGCTGCCTCAAGTCGCCGAGAGGTCAGATCCACATGGCACTCAGAGTCAGGAACCTCGCTCGGCAGTATCTCCTTTCAAATGCTTAATTTTTACTGATTTATATATAATAGCCACCACAGCCAACCGTCTCTGTGTTTTCCTTGTGTGCTAGCACCTGAGTGGTTTTCTTTATCTTCACAGAAGTGGGGTTTGTCATCGCCGTCACAGAGCAGATAAGGAAAGTGAGGTAATAATAGGAAGTTCCTCTGCAGCCCAAGACCACACTGCTAGAAAGTGATGGAACAGGTTTCCGGGCCTGACCTCTGGTCCACAGAGATCCATCCATCCATCCATCCACACTGCTAGAAAGTGATGGAACAGGTTTCCGGGCCTGACCTCTGGTCCACAGAGATTAGCTCTCTGCCCTCTGGGGAGGAGGACCGGGAATCCCTGACTTCCCGCTAGGCAAAGCCCAGGAGTCCATGGTGACCTGCTCCATGGTTTTTAGAGGCTGTCCCAGAGACATGGGGATTTAAAAAGTTACTTCTAAATCGTGATGCATTGAACCCTTAAAGTTCACTGTGCCCCCAAATCACTAAGTGAAGGATAAAGAGTTCCAGACTCTCAAAGGTGGGGAGAACTAACGTGAATGAAGGAGTGTGTCCTGGGGGAGGGGAGCACTGACAGCTGGGTAAGGAGAATGGATTCTGTAGAAAGGGAGACAAACAGGAAGAACGCTGCAAATCAGAAATCGTATGCTCGAAAGCTTAACCTCCAAAATCGCCTGCTCACAGGCAGGAGAGGATAGAACCAGTATCCTGCCTCCTTGTAGCTACTACTAAGACCTAAGGACCAGGTAGGTCTCAACATATAAGACTGACCAGCACAGTCCACCCCAATCTCCAGAGGAACTCTTATATAGGCATGAGTACCCGGGATGATAGGAATAGAGCCTGGGACTGACCACCATGATGTAAAGAATTCAGCTTATGCCAGGACGCCAAGGGAACAGGGTGAATGTGCACAGGTGCTTGGATCAAAAGAAGCGAGCCCTCTGTACCTTTGAATCTCGGTGTTATACAATAGGAACGGACATAGCTCTCCGGAGGTTCAGCTTTCACGGGATCCTTTAATCGCTCCAAGTTGGCACTCAGACCCAATCCACTTATTCATTTGAATTCTAGAATTTCTCCCACGAGAGAGCCACCTCGGAAATCTCTAGACAAACCCTAGGCTCTGTTCAAGATGAGTCACTGAGACTCTCCATGGAGCTCCTTTGGGTTGGGTCAGGCCTGTCCTCAGAAATGCTGGGAGCAAGTACCGGGTGACTAAAACAAGTGGGGGGGGGACTGAAGGGGTCAGAGAGAAGAGGGTGGAAGTACCTGCTGAGGGCACCTGCCTGGAGCATCAAAGGATGGGGCTTTAGGGGTGCTAATTAATAGTAATCAGTCAACAGGACTCCTCAAGGATTTTCTTAAAGAGGTAGGATTAACAAGATCCCTGTTTCTTCACAGCCCTGAACAGTTTCAAACGCATTTATAGATATACACTACCAAGATTGCTATCCATCATCTTGGTTGTGGCCCTTCTGACACAGTGACAGAGATCTGATTCGAATAAGACGCAGAAAAGTACTGTGAGTAGCGGGATTATTGGCTCAGCTCACAGGGATTCGGGCACAGCCAGCCCAAGGATCTCAAACAATCAACAGGACTTGGTTTTTCTCATCAGCTTTGCTTTACTAAACGTGGCCTCACTTCTGAGCAGTCTTCGACCACACCATGCATCCCCAGACACCCCACAAAGATCGTCCAACCTTTGACACGTGGCATGGCGTTGTCACCTACAAAGTTCATACTCAAGCATGCAAACGAGCTATCCTCCCCCACCCCAAAACGTCACATCTTACCTAAGTTTGCAACGTTTGGTTAGGCTGCATTTAAAGCTCTCCTTGGGCACATATAGCCTGTATGCTGGAGGCTGAACACAACTGTACCTGCCCAGCTTCAAATCCAGAAGAAAGAGAAAATCTTTATGATTGTTCCAAGATTGTTCTCATAGTCTGGCAGCTGAATTTTAAACACCTCAAAAAGTCACTACTGTCATGATGCTAGCATGATTTCAGGAGAGGGGAGGCAGCCCCCAGATCTCCATGGGGCATCTGTCATATGACATTGTCAGGAGAGAATGTCCTGTGGGTGACACATAATGTTTGCTGTGACTTGGGAGAAGTATAGCCTCCAGGGGACAGGCAACCACGTTCCAGTCTGAGAAGCCCTGCACCATACCACAGCTTTGGGCTTGCTGCTTATTTGATCGCTTGCTTTCCAAAGTCCCTGCTATGTACGGTGCCCAAAGACACATTGCTTATAGCACTTCCATTATGACTTCCCCCTCTGCCGGCCCATAGCTGGGAAGAAATCTAAGGCCCACCCAGTCTCTGTTTGCAGGGTAGCAAAGGCATAGTCTCCGAGATGGGAGGAGAGGAACACAGCAAACGGTGGACTCAGTTTGCCAAAGCTTTGCACAACAGGGTCAAACACATTCATGGAGTAATTGTACCTACGCGTGCAATCACAGAGGAAAGAAAGACGCTGCAAGACCTGAAGCGGGGTCCATTGGCCAAGGCCGGGGACTCGGGGAAGTCCTGAAGATCTCTGTCACCTTCCAGTTAAAATGTGCAGGAGCAGTCCCTGCCCACTCGCATAGCACACCTCACTTGCTGCCTTGTTTTTCCCCGTGGTTCTTTTCTCCATAGCACGGTTTTCATATATATGCTTCCTCTTGTTGATTTGCCCCTGTCGGAATGTTAGTCCGTGAGAGCAGAAATGAGTAGCAATTGTTCACTTTATGTCCCATTACCTAGGCAAGTGTCGAACATAATTAGCACCTTAAAAATACTTGCTGGATGAGGAGGGGGTGTTCCAGGCAGGGGGACTAGCGTGAGCAAAGAAACTGAGGGGACAAAATGTGGAGAACCCGGGAACTAAAAGATCACAGAGGGAGGAAAGAATGGAAACATTCCTTTCCCAGCACTGTGACAGGCACCTGTTCTGAGAACTCAAAGGTTAGAATGTATCAGTAATCTTCAATCAGTAACAACTTTGTATAAAAATGCAGTCAAAGCCAATTTGTAAAAGCGTAATTATCCTAGTTATTTCTACAAGGTCACAGATAGTATGTTCCTGCTGTAAAGTAAACTGCCTTCTCCCCACCCACCCCCACCCCCAGAAATTATGTTGAAGCCATAAATTCCAGAGTAGCAATATTTAGATAGAAGACTTGAGGTAATTATATTTATGTGACATCATAAGCGAGGGGCCCTCACAATGGTATCAGTGCCTGTATAAACAGAGATCAGAAAATGTTCTCTGTCTCTACCTACATCCCTTGCTCGTCCATCCATCCATCCATCCATCCATCCATCCATCCATCCATCCATCCATCCGTCCATCCATTCATTCAGCATCGTCAATGCTCTCCAGCTTACCTCTCTGCACATTAGCCTCCAACTTCCATCAAACAGATTGTTTCCTAAAGGAAAATATCCCCAAGAATCATCAGGGCCAATTCAAAGAATAAATTCTCATCTCAGAATCCATGTCTATCCCCAGTGAAAACTCTCATGTTCTCTTTTGGAGGTGCATACCCTTCCAGGACACCTCCAGTCTGGAAGGCTAGAGAACTCTGGTCCTTAGCCCAGAATAGGACAGAAAGATAACTAGAGCAGGAAAGAGTATCTCTTTAATGTGTATGTGTGTGTGTGCATGTGTGTACTGTGGAGGTCAGCATGTAGGTGGCAATCAGTGATAGTTCTCTTTCTACCCTGTGGATTCCAAGCATCAAACTGGAATTGTCAAGTGTGGACGCAAGTGGCTTTACCTACTGAGCCATCTTGCCTGTCCTAGTGGTGACTTTCATAAAGGGAAAATGAATGGTTCTTATTGGAAGAAGATAAAGGATGTGCTGGCCTCTTCTTACCAAGGACCACTTGTCTCTGGGTCAAAAGATAGTACTTAGGGGCAAAGCTCAAGCCCTTGATTTTACAAATGATGATTCCATGGGCACATTTTCCTGTCCCCAATGAAACCCACATGCTTCCCAGCTTTGAGCTTCAGGACACATGCTACTGCCACTGTGAGACCTGTCTGAGTCCCCGAGGCAGAAGTGGGCGTACCACCCATCACTATTAAACACTGCAGATAAGAGCAGAGCAAAGGGCCCTGCTTATTTCATCTCACCTCATCTCATCCTCACATCCTGGAGAAGTTAGTACTATGATTACCTCATCCACTAATCTGCTAAGGCAGCCGGAACCAAGAACCACAAGCCCGGTGTCTTAAATCTTGGTAACTTATTCTTTCACAGTCTGAAGTCTAAGAGTCCAAGGTCACCATGCCAGTGATTTGGTTCCTCCTGAGAGTTACAGTGAAGAGTCTGTGTGGCCCCAGTATCTGTTACTCATGAATGTCCATCTCCCTTGTCACCCATCATCTGTCCTTTGTAGTGCTGTTTTTTGTGTCTCTGTCTTATGAGGACAGCAGTCATTTTAGCTTGGGACTGTCTACTTTAGTCTTAACTCGGTCATTGGCAAAGGCCCTGTATTACTTTTCTTGTTACTATGATAAGGTAGCTGAAACAACTTAAAATGGTTTTGTTTTTTTTTCTGGCTTACAGTTCAAGGGGAAACCATCTACGTGGAGAGGAAGTCACAGCAGTAGCAGCATGAGACAGCTACTCACACTGTGACCACAGTCAGAGAGCAGGGTAGGGACAGGAAGTGGACCATGGCAATTAGACGTCCAGGCTCATCCCCAGTGCCTCATTTCCTCCTGCAAGACTCCTCCTCCTAAAGGTTCCACAATATTCCAGGCCAGCACTGCCAAGTAGGAGCCAAGGGTTTAAATACATGAGCCTACTGGGTACATCTCACTTTCAAACCACAACAGACTCTATTTCTGAATAAAGTCACATTTATAGGCATTGAAGGCTAGAATTTCTACATCTTCTAGGTCAGTGATTCTCAATCTTCCTAATGCTGGGACCCTTTAACACAGTTCCTTATAACTGGTGACTCCCAAACATAAAATTACTCTCATTGCTACTCCATAACTGTAATTTTGCTACTGTTATTAATCGTAATATAAATATCTGACATACAGGGTATCTGATATGTGACCCCTGTGAGGGGTCCTGAACCATAGGTTGAGAACGGCTATTCTAGGAGACATGCTCAACTTATAACATCTCCCTGTATTTTCTCACAAGAATAGACTGAATCTCAAGGAGTTCCCGTAACCTGTCAGGGTCTCACAGCCAATAAGCAGCCTCTATGCTAAGGCCTGGGATCTTAACAATTTCTCTGCTTTTCTTACTGCCCTTTGGAAAGCTCATCTTTCTTTAGGACACTCAACAAGATTTTGTTTATGAAGTTTGAGTATAATCTTGCATCCTTGTTCTGAACCACTGCATCCTTAAAAATGGATGTAAATCACAGGTACTTCTGTTTCCATAGGCCACCCAGCAGGGATTCCGAACATGCATAGTTCTCAGGTGGAGAGAGAGGAACCAAAGTCAGGTCAGAGTTAACCACTGTTCTCTATAGATATCGACTATCAAAACAGTTTATCCTGAAGGGTTAATAGGAACATTGTCTTTGCTTCTCTGGTTTATTCATACATTCTTTCTCTCTAGGTAAGGAGTCCCCTCCTAGGAGTGGAGCACAATGCTAAGCAGTAAGTATTCAGAGATAGCTCAGAGAGAGCCCGCACCCTCCCTTCTGAGTGCTTACAACCCGGTCGACAAGACAGATGAGTCAATAAATCGTTGCAATACAGTATCACAGGGAGCACCTATTTCTCAGGCAAACTTGTTCTGGTATCAAGAGTCCTCAGAAAAAGAGTGAAATGGGGGCCTTCTAGGACCTGCATGACCTCTTAAAGCAAAGAGATGCTACAGGGTATATCTTAAAACTACAGCTGTGTTGTATGATACTGCTACCATCAATCACTCCCTCCTGGTGCACGTGTGTGTGTGTGTGTGTGTGCGTGTGGTGTGTGTACAAGCACGCGTGCATGTGCACGCACGCCACATTTAAGAAACTGTTCCTAGAGCTTAGATTAAGCCATAAAGCATTGATGGGCTTTAAATCCAGACGAACTTGGGTTGATACAGACTGTGCCTGTCACTCATTAGCTACATGAAGTTAGGTAAACGTCTTAGCCTGTGAGTCTTAGTTTCCTATCTCTTGGATGGGATAGTGATCTATTGAACCAGATGGTAAGTGGATCAGGTGCTACAAGAATGCAGAAAAAAGCAGCAAAGCAGAAGGTGAACAGGAAATATCACTAAAGGAGACCCTGGACAAGCCCAAGCCAGGTCTGAGTTCCAGCTCTATGTTACAGCCGTCTTGAGAAGATCCTACGTATCACTAAACCTCAGCTCTTTCCTTGTCCACTAGGGATGCAATCATTGAGACAGGACAGATTTTCAACCACCTCACCTCCCTGATGAGTCGATGTTTATTACTCCTGTCTAGCGAGCCTTCGGTTCTCCCAGTCACTCTATCCCCCACCACCTTCTTGCCTAGAATTTCTGGGTTAGCTTTCACCATTTCTTTATCTTTTAACAGAGTAAAAGGTGCACAAAATGAAATTTGCAAATGATAGGTGTGTAACTCCACGACATGAAGTCTAGTCACAATGCGATGCTGCAACCCATCGCCACCATCTGTGTCTAGAACATTTCTAATGCTCCAAAATGAAAGTCTGCATCTACGAGATAACCCACTCTGTCCCAGGGCAGCAATCAAATGCAATTCTGCCTGCTGTTTCTACCACTCTATCCAGCCAGTGTCTCCTGTCAGGGGAACTGAACATCTTTTGTCCTTTTGGCGTCTCTCACTTAACATAATGTCCGCAAGCTTATCCCTCTTAGAGCCGCCATCTTTGGAACTAACTCTCTGTCTTTTTAAACTCAAGTCCATTCTTCCCTCCTTCCTCCACTGCAGGTCACCTTCCCACAAATGAAAATATGAAGACACAGTAACAGAACAGCCAGTGACTGAATAGGAAAGGAACACAGACTGTCCTTCTCCTGGTTGCAAAACTCTATCCTATGGGGCATTTGGTAACATAGCAAAATCCATTGGAAACCCCACATGATCACCCAAGGCTCCATGGGAAAAGATGCCGTTCACACAGGAAATGGGTCTGTTGGTGCTTCAGTCAGTGGGTAAGGGTAGGGTGAAACAATGCTCAGCTTCTAACCAACCAACGTGAACTCCCAGCAACACTGGCACTTCTTATCCATCAATCCGCATGGCCCATTGTCTTCTGTCTGCCTCTGGATCCAAAGCTGAAAACACCCTACTGCTCTCTCATTGGGACATAAATCTTTCCTTAATCCTATTCATTTAAAAAAGAAGAAGTATTGTGGCTTTTAAAGCCACTCCCTCAAGCTTGTAAGCTTAGTCTGGCCTCCCTGCACCCTTCAGAGACTCTTGCCCATCACTGGTGAGCTGGTTCAGCTTCTGAACTCACTCTGTACTCTGCACATTGATGGGGTGCCCTACCCTGCTGTACCCAAGAACTATTAAAAAGGCCACACAGCAATGTTCATGGTAGTAGAAAACTAAAAACAACCAAAACATGTAGTGCAAAGAAAGCACTCGAATGAATGGCAATACCTGCATAGATCAAATAGAATGGACGTTATTAAAATTAGTGTAAAAGACAAAAAGCATAGAAAGGAGTTCAGAATGCGTGAGTATGTATGTGCATGTGTATATGTGTGTGCATGGGAACACATACATGTGTGTGTGTATGTAGTGGTCAGAGGTTGGTGCCAAGTGTCTTCCTCAGGCCCTCCTCGCTTTATTTCCTTATTTATTTATTTTTTAACAGAACTCATTGTGTGACCCTGGCTGTCTGTCTTGGAACTAGCTATCGAGACAGAGGCTAACCTGAACTCACAGAGATCAGCCTGCCACTGCCTTCCTAGTGCTGGGATAAAAGATGTGCCACCACGACTAGACTCTTTATTTTGAACTGAAGCTGGAGTTTACTAGTTCAGTGAGACTGGCTGGCCAGTAAGGGCAGCCTCCTTTCTCTTCCTATCCAAGGCTGGGGTTATGGATGCACTTTGGGCTGGACTTGGTGGCAATGCCTTTAATTCCAGTGATTTGAGAGGCAGAGGCAGGCAGATCCGTGTGAGTTCAAGACCAGCCTGGTCTACAGAGTGAGTTCTAGGACAGCCAGGGCTATTTAAAGAGATCCGGGCTCAGAACACAAACAAACAAATAAACAAATAAAAACGAATGTACGTTGGGACTGCAGATCTCAGTGACTTCTGCATTGTCTGCACTGAGTATTTATTTATGCATCTAGATTCCTAGCAGTGCCATAAAGTTATTACAGATTTGTTGGCTTACAATAGATATTTAGTGTCTCATAGTCTAGATGCCAGAGATTCTAAGTCAAGATCTCTGTGTGGCCATGCCCTCTCAGAGGACTTGAGGGAGATTCTAGTTATGATCTCTTTTAATTGGTGGTTTTATACTGCCCTTCTCACTTCACCTTCTCTTTTTTGCATCTCTAAATCTCCTTCTGCTCTCCCCACCACTACCACCACCACCACCACCACCATCACCACCACCACCACCATCACCACCACCATCACCACCACCACCACCAT
>NW_004949096.1:7418172-7465118 GCF_000317375.1 Microtus ochrogaster | reverse complement strand
CACCATCACCACCACCACCATCACCACCACCATCATCACCACCACCACCACCATCACCATCATCACCACGGCCACCACCACCCCGACCACCACCACCAGGTAACTTAGGATGAACTCTGCCTTCTCAAGATCCTTTTGAAGGTATCACTCCTTGTGGACCATTCGATGATCACAGGCTTTGTAAAATCAGACCTCTCTTTAGGGGAGTAGCTTTCAGCCTACTACAGAAATCAACAAAAAAAGTCTATGTTTTCCTCATTACTCATAGCTTTGTGCATGATTTTAGCTGCAATGCCCAGCGCCTGGCTCCTGTCAGAGCCCAAGTAAATATTTGTTGGAGAGATAAACAAACTCCCCAGAACTTGGTCACACAGGGAAATGATGGTGGCTTCTCTTCCTTTCTAATTTTAATTTTCTGGTTTTGTTGCCAATGTCAGACATTATTAAAAGACATTTTCTTCTTGTCTTTTTTTCTACCCCTGTTCAAATAACCATCCCCATAGAGCTAGGAAGCTAAAACCTTCCCACAGTGCGATGGTGTAGAGCGGAAACAGTTCCTGGTGGCCTGTGCCCACCCTGAGGCTGAATGGGGGAAGAATTCCCATGTCTGCTACTCTACTCTGTAGGCCCTATGCCCACCCCAAAAGAAATGTGAAGCCCGCGACTTTAAGAAGGGCTTTCTGTGTTGTTTCATCCTCTCTCTTCTGCCATGTGAAACATGGATAAGCCACGCCCGGAGGCCGGGCACCCAAGAGTGAGCTGCGTTACCTGTACTTCTGCTTAAGAGTCCTTGCATGAAACACACCACTTAATCCCATTGGAATTCAGTCTCCCCAGTGACCAGTGTCTACACCTTAGCCGATACATGCACACGCATACAAATGCATGCATGGAAACATTGCTGGCTGTGGCCTCAGGACCCTTAGCACAGGCATGTGTGGTACTCAGTTCCATTAGACCTGTAAGAGAATACCCTTTTCCATCCTTCCTTTAGCCCAAGGTGGGGGCTATCAACCATCACGGAAATGCACTGAGCTCCTAATGTATGTAGCAGGTTACAATCCAGGCATGGATTCAAGAAAGGTATAAAAAAGGCACAAGACAAAGCCAGGCAGTCTGGGTAAGGTTTCCAAATAGTGATGCAGTCGGTATAATGACCGCTAAGCCAATTCCTGAAGCTCACCCTCTATGGAGTCTAAGAAGCTATCGTACTGGGTACCTTAGACACAGGGTTTCTTGTGGGAGAGTATAACCCACTACCCACTAGTACAGAATTGGAAAAGTGAATGACTCCCTTGTGTACATTGAATAAAGGTGACACTTCATGAGTTGTATTTGCCCTCCTAAGATACTCAGCTTGGAAGACAGAACTCAGGTTAGATTTTTGCCTCTACTCCTACGTGTGGCTAGAGATTTGCAGCCCAGGTATGGATCCAGGAATGAAGCAAACAGACAGGGGACCATGTCTGGCATAGATCTTTGTAACATTGATGTGAATAGAACACACATCAATCCACTGATAGCCTGGAGATGATCAATATGCAGAGAAATATATAAACAGATAAGTATCCAGTTGTGGGAAACACTGCAAGGCGACTAAAGTCAAGTAAGAGCCAACATAAAGGAGACTGCCATACTGTGTGATTCCCAGGAGTACCATAGGCATGGGGCTGAGTAACATGGTCACCTTGACAGGAGGGTGGCCAGGGAAGGCCACCCTGGGAAAGAAGAGAAAAGAAAACAGGAAAGAGAAATAGATATGAGGTATGCATCACAATGAGAGAAGTCACCGCTGTGTGTGGCTGGCTTCACACAAGGGCTTTGGAAAACATCCATGAAAGATAGCTTCTTAGCATCATGGCTGAGACACTAGGGGCAAGAGGATGTGAATTCTGCCCAGCATGCAAGCCCTCCACAAGTGGGTGGTGGGGGTAACGAACACACTGGTGAAAGAGGCACAGTCTGTGGCCCTGGTGGGGGTGCCTCTAGGGATTTCCCAGTATCGATCAATAAAGTCCTAGCTGGGTGGTTATGTTCATTGATGACCTGGTTGATCGATAAAGTCCTAGCTGGGTGGTCTATGCTCATTGATGACACTGGCTGATTGATAAAGTCCTAACTGGGTGCTTATGTTCATTGATGACACTGGTTGATCAGTAAAAAGTCCTAGCTGGGTGGTCTATGCTCGGGAAAAGCGAGAGATGCAGGAAGTCCTGTAGAACAAAATGAAACAGGTTCCCTCTCTGGAAGATCTCTCGGGAGTTTTAATAAGCAAATATGCTCTGTGAGTGCCAAGTAGAAAATATGAATGGCAGTTTCTACTCACCCAGTTGCCCAAGGAAAGTTTTCTTTGCACAGTAGCTGGGGAGCGTGAGTGATGAAGGTAAAAAAACCCAAACAACCAGAACAGAACATAGAGTTAAATAAGGACAAGAAAGGGGCAAAGCTGGCAGAGAAAGAGAGCCTCGTGGAGCCTTCCACGGGAAAGCAGACCTCCACAGCTGCCCAAGCCCCAGCTACCACAGAGCAGACCTGCCTATGGCTGTCCCCAAAGGCCTGGCTTCACCCAAGCTCCAGTGGTAACCTATGAGTCAGCCTCCCCCAGGGCCAAGTTTAGTGCTGACTGTCTGGCTAAAGTGGTTGTCTGACCTCCCTAAGCCTCCACTTACCCTTCTATAAAATGGGGATGAAAATATTGCCCTCCCTCTCTAGGTGGCACGGGGCTGGATAATTACTGTTTGGCAGGGTGCTGAGGTGCTGACAAGCTCCATCTGACACATTTCTGCTCTGCTCCTCGGGACGCCGAGTCTCACCTCCCTAGGAGACCACAGGCCTCACAGGTAGCACGCTCAGGCCTCAGCAACGTGCACCAGGGAGCAGGCAGACGTCTAGGGCACTCTGTCTCTGCCTCTCGTATGAAGCTCCAGTGAGAGCCGGTCTTGCCTAACCCTCTTGCTGACAGCTGGTCATTGTGGAGGTGGAGGAGACAGCTGCAGGCTGCCATTCCAGGCCCCTGCCACACCTGGGAGACTGCTTAGAGCCGGGACACCCAGAGGAGGTGCCACCTGCCTGGAAGCAGTCATGCAGTGTCCTTCTCGCTGAAGAGGAGGGGCCCGTGCCCAGCCAGCCAGGGCCTTCAGAGGGCAAAGAGATGACATCAGAGAACCTGAGTCCAGTCCAGCCTGGCGGCACAAATGAACTGAGGTAAGAGCTGTGCGTGTCTGAGTGTGCTGAGACCTTGAGAGACTGTCACTCAGTGAGCGCAGATAAACTTGTCCCGTTCCTGCTTTAGGGAGGAAAAGAAGGGTCCCCCCAGAAAACGCTGAGGAAATTCAGTGGCTCTTACATATACAACTGAGTCCATCAGTCCATGGCCACCCCTAAAGCTTTGACCCCTCCTCAGGCAGTATGTATGACAGTCTTTTCTGGGGACCTTTGTCCATCCCGCCTAACAGGGGGGTTCATTTTGACTGACCTCACCAGGCTGGGGAGCAACACGGGGTTAGCAACGATGTCCACTACGGGGTGTGCTTGTGATTGGACTCGGGCACCTTGGAGACAGCTCTGCAAGTGGTCCAGAACTGGATGGATGGAAAAAGAATCTCTGTTGGGACTCATGTGACCTTGAAATGTGGAATGGGATTCAAGTGCTGCGCTCTGTCATGGGCGCACGGTTGCTTTTCTCTGTGATCCAGTATTTCTGCGGATGCAGGGTTTTGCACACGTCATTTCCCTGCATGGATGTGCCTCCTGCTTGGCCCTAGAATGTCCACTTAGAGAGTGAGCTGTGGTTTCCTTCCTCGGCTAAGTCAATGCTGAAAAATGCGCATGATGGAGCTGAGAGCTAAAAGGATGTCAGTTCAAACCTCCAGGCCCTTGCTATGCAGCTCATCTTAAAACCAAGATTCCTGGGAACTCAGGGACAGAGAATAGATTCAGAGAGAAGGGCACAGGCCTTGTATCAAACCAATGTCTGTCTTTGGCCCTAGCGTGCTACCAAGTGACTTGTCACTGTCAGAGGAACCATATGAAGAATCTCTGGCATGTCGTTAACCTCGTTCCAACATGTAATTAGCCCAAAAGGCCTCCTCACTGCCTCCATTCAGCGTTACATCATAAAGAATTAGATATTTTACTGTTCGGAGGACACCATGAGGACTTGAAAGAGTTAATTATGGCTCACTGGAGTCTGTCCCCAAGATCCCAAGACCCAGACATTAAACTGTTTATTTTCAAATGTCAATTGTCAAATCAGCATGGGAGGCAGCTTCCTCCATGGACTATCTGAGGTTGTCACTGGCCTCTAGGAGTGGGCTGGAGGAAGTAACTTGGCTGTTCCTCCTTTTGGTGGGGGGCTATGGCCTTTTCAGAGGCCATAAGGACAGCTCTGGAAAAGAAAGAAAGAAAGAAAGAAAGAAAGAAAGAAAGAAAGAAAGAAAGAAAGAAAGAAAGAAAGAAAGAAAGAAAGAAGAAAATGGAATTCTACTTGCCCTCTTGGTTCCACAGAGGGACTCCATGCACCTGGAGTCATTTGTAATCTCTGAGCTCGAGAGTTCAAAGTGAGTTCAGCTGTAATCTGGCTGTGACCATCTGAGCCGATCTAACCATGCAGGCTCTGAGGACATTATTATCACTCAGGTGTAATTACAGATAAAATAGTTTTATTAATCAGCTTCCTAAGGGGACCGCGTTTATCTGATGCTGTGTAGTGTAAGCACAGGGAGGGGCAAGAGTCTACGCTGGGATGGTTGCCTACCTGTAGAGGACACAAGGTGTCTGGGATGACAGATACAGGAGAGAGCGTGGCTGGAGCAATGTCTAGGCACACATGGGTCTAGGGGAGAGGAATCAGTGGATACATGGCTGCAGAGAGGCAGTTGCATGTATTCATTCCGGCTGGAAGAGCTGGGCGTGAGATCATGCCTGCTTTTCCATTATACCATGGTGGTCATGACACTTTCTCCCTCCCAACCAAAGAAGACATCCATACTTGTATATAGCTAGAGTTACAGGGCCCCCAATTTGTAAATTGCACCTATGGGTGGCCTCTTTGGTCACAAATATAAGCCAACCTTTCAGATCTTATCTCCAGACCTATCTTGGCTTGTCTCAAGTGTCCCGACATCTTAAGCCCGTTTGTCAGCTCTGAAGGATCCCGCGAGGCTGGAGGTCCTCCCAAGAGCCACCTGCCCATTGTTCAACTTGACCTAAAGTCAACCTACCCCACTTGTTCTGAGCAGAAGGAGGGAAGATGTGAACCTCGTGGGTCCAATTGTCTCGATAAGTTTACCAGGCTGCCTTAAAACTGTTTAAGCCTCGTTGGTACAGCATGGGATAGGTAACACTTTCAGGCTAGGTTCTGCCAACAGTGACCACAGGGCTGAGCAATTCTAGGGACTCTAGAATATGGACAGAGCCGGTCTAATCAATTCTGCCTTTTCTTCCCTGTCCACCCCAAACACTGTGTACCTGAACGAGCTTTCTCAACACATAGCCATTGTACAACGCATCACTCCATTTGGGTGGAATGCTCCCCTCCAATTATACCCCCACCTAACTCTGAGGTCCTTGTGCAAAAATCTGCCCTCTGGCTTGTACATTGCCCTAAGCAACAGCTGCAACCTGAGGTGGACACAGCCTGAGAACCAGAAAGCCAAATGACTATTTTCTGTGGAGACAGATGGCTTCCATGTTCCCATGGGCAGATGTAGAAAAGTGAGCTCTCAGAAGTCCCCCTGATGGAACTGCCAGAAAGATGTAAGTGGTGACATCTGGGATTGGGGTGGTCAAATGGCAAATCTTCTAGATACTCTGTAGTGACCTGTTGGCATTAATGGACTTTCTGTGTTCCCCAAAGGGCACATTGGAGACTGGGGGGTGGAGGGGAAGGTATAGGTAAGGAAACAAACAATTTGTGAAATTCCTGCTCTGGTTAAGTTAAATGAGAGCCACTGATCAATTTCTGTGACCTTCTCTTAGCAATGACTCACGGCAGGTAGATGTCTACCCACATTCAAAATGCATATATGTGTGCTAGTCTACCCAATCTCGTGGACAACCAATAGTGTTCCCATTGTTGGTTACCAAATCCAGGGCTAGCTAAGCTTAAAAATAATCTTAATATGATAATAGTCTACTGACTATCTAGTATATGTCAGGCACTAGGCTACGTACTTCTTCCACTACAAAATTTCATTTAGACTTTTTATCTATGTGAGTGTTATGCCCGCGTGTATGTACGCATACAACATGTGTGACTACTGCCATGGAGGTCAGAAGAGGGCACCAGATCCTTTGGCACTGGAGTTACAGACAGTTATGGGAACGGAACCCAGGTCCTCTGCAAGAGCAGCACGTGCTCTTAACTTCTGAGCTATGTCTCTAGTACCCATTTCATTCCATTGTCATCAAAACTCTATGAACTAATCATTTATTTTCAGATGATAAAACTGAGACTCAAAGAGATACAAATATCTAACTTCCAAAGCTGAGATCTGAACCCACGATTCCTCAAAGCCTAGGCTCCCTTCTATCCTTGCTCTTTCCTCAACCGCCTTCTCATCTGGCCTCTGCTCTTAGCAAGGCCATAGCTACCTGTTTAACAACCCCTTCTCCTGAAAATGATCGGCCCTGCCTGTATCTCACTGGTTCCCAGGAGCCAGAGGGATAATTGTCACTCGAAGTGGAACCAAAGCCTACCCACTCGCTTTCCCTCATTGAGAAGGAGTTAAAATGAGGGTCTTAAGAAGGGAGGCAGGTGAGAGAAATGTTGGGGGCTCTGGGGGCATCTGTCTTCACTTGGACTCTAGTCTCTCGGAGACAACATCCAAAGATGTGGACCCTTACCTGGGGCTAGCCAAACTCCTAACAAGGACTCCTGGCTTTATGAGTTCAAAATACAAACGTGTTCGTGTTGATGGGAACTTGTCTGGCGAAGCCAGTTGGCTCTCAGAGTTAAGGGCCTCCAGGTTATCAGCAGCAGGAACCCTCAGCCTCCACTTAGGATATAATGACAAACGATGATAACAGGATGCCAGAAAACTTCAGAAGAGCTTTGTAAGACAGCACAATGCCTGCTTTCTTGCACAAGACTTTGCCCCACACTCAGTCCCTAAACGGAACCAACCTTAGGAAATTTTAGAGTATAATTCAGATCGTTGAACTTAGGTATTCATTCATTCCTTTGAGACAGGGTCTCACTACGTAGGCCAGGCTGACCTCAAGACTGGTGCACCTCTGGCCTTAGCCTCCTGAGTGCTGGGATTACAGGCTTGAGCCAGCATGTCTGACAAGACCTTTGAACATTTTAATGGCAAATATTTACAACTGTGAAAAAGAATAAGAGATTGGAGGAGGAAAGATACTATTTCAAAATAGGTAAAAGAAACAATTGAATAAATAATCTCCAATGAGCACCAGCTGATGTGCAGAAAAACCACAGGAGTCAGACAAGAACCCACAATGCACAAAATAATATGCAGTTTGAATGATTTCTTTATAAAAATAACTATCCAGATTGTGTCTATTATAATAATATTAGGAAACCCCAAAGATAGGCTTTTCTACAGCTGCTACCATGCAGTACAGCTGATTGATAGCTCTCTGTGTGCATCAGAATTTCCCGTCCCATGGCAGAAGAGAGATAAACTAGGAAAACTTAATGCCCAAGTATCATTTTTCCTAGGGGGGAAAAAGCAGATAAAAGCACCATCTGAACAGGATCTTCATCCTCAGCCTGACTGTTCATGTTCTTTTCAGATGAGAAGCACCAAATGCCACACTCAAAACAACACTCTTTGAAAGTGGTGGCTCTCGTGGGAATTCCAACTTTTACTCCCAATATTTATAAAATGCAACTTGGTAGAACTCTCATTCTTCAAGTAAAATACACTTTGAAAAGAAAAAGAAAGAAAGAAAGAACCCAGTATCCTGGGACACTGTGAGCCACTGTCATGCTGCCTTGCAGGTGTTTACCCCTATAGAGCGACAAAATCTGAGGTTGTTTCATACTGAGGTCTTCCTGAACTGGAAATGCGCTCCCCACTTTTGTTCACGAGGAGGTTACCTGGGATGGTGGACCAGAGCCAGCTCTCTTGGCCCAGGAAGTGCCAGATCAGCCACGCCCCCTCTCCTCCTCTGCTTTTCCCTCTGCCTCCCAGTGGCCTGGGCTCTGACTTCCTTTGGAGGAAACCCTGGTTCTGCTGCTTGAATCGGTGACCTTAGACAAACCACAGGAAGTCCGTGAGCCTCAGTTTCCTCTCCTATAAAATAGGTATAATAACAGCCCCACTCCTACGATGGCTAAGTCTGGGTCATAATAACCATACATTTTTAGCAGGTCATTGCAGTCCTTCATTGTACAGTTGGGATATCAAATCCCACAGAGCCCCTCCCCTTCTCTTACATCCTACAAACCCCTCTTTCAAAATTAACTGCAGTTAATTCCCTCAACTTCTTCCCTCAACTCTTTCCCCTGCGTGCCCGCAGACAACTTCTTTTCCCCTGAAGCTATAACCAGGTCTTACTCGTTCGTTTTTTATAAATATATATGGATTTATTTTATTTCTTGGGTTTTTGTACTTACTATAACTACCAAATTCATACACTATATCTGAAATCCAGATAAGCATTATAACTTAGCTGCACATTTAACACAGTGTTCAAATCCTAAGATTATTATTTAAATCGATAGGCATGATAAGACAGATACTCAGTAACATCTTTTTAAAGCATTATTTTGTTTTTTTAATTAACGTACAAGATTTATCAGGTTTCCTTTGGGCATTTTCGTTCATACCCAGATTTGGCTGCTCCAGCCCTAACTCTGTTCCTCTCCCCCTTTCCCTGGTCCCCATGCCCGGGTCCACCCGGGCACTCCCACTCCCAGCATTCCTTGCACACATTCATATCAATCACCCTCCCTACACCTTTCCCTTACACCCTCTTTTTTTCTCCTCTCACAGGCCCGTCTTTGTTCCCGTCTATACTCATTCATGCATTCACACATACAGAAACTAAAAGCTAAGGGGCTGAAGAGATGCCTCAGCAGTTAAGAACACTGAATAGTCTCACAAAGGACCCAGGATCAATTCCCAGCACCCACACTGTGGCTCAAAACCATCTGTAACTCCAATTCCAGGGGTTCCAACACCCTCTTCTAACCTCTGAGGGCACAAGGAAGGCATGCAGGCAAAATACCCATGCACATAAAATAAATAAATTAAAAGCTTTTCATTTACCTTTCCTGGACCACCCTGATTGCCTTTGAGAATGAGAGGTTCAGGGGCTGAAATAGCATCAGCTCTGCAGCCTCATTCTGTATTGTGAGTGTATGTGATAATTTGTACCTGTTTGATAAACGTGACTTTATTGCAGAAAAAAATCTTTTCATTAAAAGCTAAGATTCATGCACGAGAGTGAATATACATACAGTATTTGTCTTTCTAATCCTGGGCTACCTCAAAAGGATATTTTCTAGTTTCATCCATTGTCCTGCAAATTTTTTATATATATTTTTTATTATTATTGAAAAAATTTCCGCCTCCTCCCCTCCCTTTTCCCTCCCCCTGCTCCCACTCCTCTCCCCCTCCCTGTCCTGCAAATTTTATAATTCATTTTTCTTCACAGCTAAATAAAACTCCATCTATACAACTTTTCATTATCTATTCGTCTGTTGATGGACAGCTAGGCTGTACCATTTTCTTCTCAGCAGCATCTTCAAAAAGGAATTAATTAATTCTAATTAATAAAGAGATCTACACAGACCCAGTTACTAATTTCCTGGAAGTCCCCTCCCTCCTTCCACACCCTTCCTTGCTCTTGACCACGGAAGCACCTTTGCATGAGGACTGCAGGAATGGGAAGTTCAGCATAGAATCTGAAGCCACTGTGCCCATACACATCACCATACACATGTGTGGGCCTTCCCCCTTCACCAATGAGGAAACAGTGCCAGAAGATGAAGTTCTTGCTCAAGCCCAGGGTCAGGGCCCTGTGGGAAGAGAGATCTCTAATGAATGTGATTATCTATTGATAGCCTTTATTGGGATGCTTTCCAGATCAATTAAGCTCATGGGTTATGGCTAGAGGGACAGGCCCACTCATCACCAGGGATACCAATGGCAGCACCAGTAGTACCTACACTAAATTAGCAGCAGCATGAACTGGCCACAGGGTCACCTCTGATAGCATTGACGGAAAGCAAGCCTCATGCTTGCCAGTGTGTTGATGTTTAATAAGAAAAGAACTAAGGAAAACCCTGTCTTCAAAAAAACCTTCCTTGGAAAGGGATTCCCTGACTAAACCTGTCGTATCTATGCCTGTGCATATCATGGCTTCAGGTTTACCATCCTGAGCCTGAGCCTGAGTCTGCAATGGGTCGCCTTTTAATGCCTCTACCGACAAAGGGGAAAGACAGCGTAGCAGCCATTTCACAAACATCACTGTAATTAAGCTCTTGTAAATAGGAGATTGGTATTGCCACGCTTTTAACAGAATCCAGTTCTATTGTGGACGTAACCCAGTTGGTTGGATGTTCATCTAGCATGCATGAAGCCTAAGTTTTCATCCTCAGCTCTTCATAAATAAATCAGAGAAGCGTAACCCCATAATCCCAGCACTTGGAAGGTAGAGAATCTTGTGTCCATGGTCGTCTTTGGCTACAGACTTAGTTCAAAACTGTCCTTGGTTGCATGAGAACCTTTTTTAAAAACAAAAAGAAAAGAATTAAATTCAAGTCAGGCATGGTGACACATAGCTTTAATACCAATTCCTGGAAGGCAGATGCAATTGGGTCTCTGTGATTCAAAGCCAGCCTGGTCATAAAAACATAAAAAGTTTCAGGACAGTCAGGGCTATAGAGCAAAACTCTGTCTCAAAACAAAACTCAAATTCTGTAATATTTATTACATACAGCATTATTCATCTTTATAACACTGTGACTAATTTGCCAGTGTTTAAGTTCCATAATTGTTCAGTGCTGGAAATATACAAAGACCCATCGCTTCCAGAGCACAGCCCAGAAGGAGTTTGTAGGAGACAGAGCGAGCCACCTCCTGATGCTCCCAACTGAACTGAGATCTTTAATCAGCAAGAAGGACACATGAGTGGCTAAAGATGGGAGAAGATGCCCAAAGAGGAATTAAAGGGAAAAGGAAACCTCAGACTACACAATCAATAGGCAGAGTGTTTTAACGCCCATGTGCTTACGTCCATGCTGTGAATTTTAGAGACCAGAGCATTTCCAGCCTTTATGCTTTCAAACATCAAATCAGAAAGCTGGTACATCTCAATTCCCAGGACTACCCTGACATAAGTCAGGGAACTCTGGCCGCATGCTTTTCTGCACCCAAACCCTGAGAAGGGTTCTACCAGCTGTGCGGTATTAGGCAAGTTGTTTGAACTCTCTATACCTCTTTCCTCATTAGTAAATTTTAGGTGATGATAATGACACACCCGTCGTAGGAATGGCGCAACAATCAAATGACTTAATACGCGCAGCATGCTTAGTCTGTTCCTAGCACCCAGGAAGTGCACCCAGTGATGGGCCGCTGTTAGCGCCATTCATTATCCATCTTGGCATGCAGACTCAAAGGTCAGGGGTCTCCATCAACAACTGTATTTCTCTCCATCCTAATGAAACCTACCATGTATCAGCAATCACAGTAAATGCCTCACGGATGAAGAAATGTACCCATGAAGTCCATACCTCATCAAATGGCTCCCAGGTGCCAGGTGCCGGGCGCCAGGTGCCAGGAATTTGTTATCAGATACATCCACTGACATCCTCACCACCCCAAAAAAAAAAACCCACCAAAACACATTCTGATATTAACTAGTTGAAACAACAGAGTACAGAAAAGTAAACATTCTGTCCCGAAAACAAAGCCGAAATAATGGAGACTGACTCCACAGCCTGAACTTTCACTAGTGAAGGTCTCTCCTGAGTCTATGATCTGCCCCAATTTTTTTCTCTTCAGTTCACTTTTGTTTTTAGTCTGTGCTGCCTGGCTAGGGTTGGGGGGGGCAGTGAAGGGGGCAGTCTGTGGGGAGAAAGGATGGGGATATGACCTGGATAACAGCTCCAGGGTAAGCAGCAGACACAAGTCAGTGCCTGCTTGGAGGAGTCCAGCAAAGGCTTGCATGGGACCTTCCCACCCCATGTCAGATGGCATGTCCTTTAATTCACTTAATTTTGTGGGGTGTGTGTGTGCGTGCATGTGTGCGAGTGAGTGTGTGTGTGTGTGTGTGTGTGTGTGTGTGTGTGTAACACGCTAGCTGTCTTCTTTACCCCCAGGGTTCCACATCCAGTGAAGTACACCAGAGGGTTTCTACTCACTTAGAGAGGGGCTGCACTGGTAATGATCAGGAGATATGAAGACCCTGGGCCATAGAGAAGGAGACCTCCAAAGAGGTCAGTGCTGAGGCCAGAGCAAGAGAGGGAGGCCAAGATGAGGTCGTGTTTCTCTACAACGGTTTTCATATTGGGTAGGCTGCAAGTCGACCAGATCTGGCTCCAGCCCAGCTGGGTGACCCCCCAACAAGTGCCAGCACCTCTGTTTCCTTATCTTAAAAATAATAGAATGGTAACCATCTCCTAGGGTTACTGTAAACAATAATCAACGTAAGAAAGGTGAGGCACACCAGTACAATACTTGGTTACAAAAGATGCTGCGTATGGATGTGATTCGCTCCTCCCCTACCCAAAAATCAACCCCAGAAGTACCCAGAACTGTCAGATCCTAAGAGGCTGGACTCCTGGGGCAAACAGCTGGGGCTGCACGGTGCTTGCTCTGCTACTGCTACTGAGAAATTTGTGCCCATAGGCTTCACATTCATCAGCTGAAAAAAGGAGTCGCTAAGTAGCTCCCTGGTTGAAGATCTGCAGAAAATTTAACTAAAAAAATACTCACTGTAATGCAGTTGTTTGGGGGCCGGGGGAGGGGAGCTTCTCAGGCTCATCCAGTCAGAAGGTGGCGGAGCAGGGGTTGCAGCCCGAGAGGTCTCTCTCCAGAGTCACCCTTCTTAGAGAGGGACTGTGGATGTCACTTTGAGGACCTGAAAGGAAGATAGTGAGAATCTAAATAACTTCAGCCCTTGCTCTACCACCTGCCCCCCCCCGGCTCTTTGCCCTTCCCACTTCCACATCCCATCTCCATGGACATTTATGATGCAGCTTTTAGAAGCTTAGTGTTTGAGGTCCCAAATATCCATTCTATTCAAGTTTAGTCAAAACTTGATGCTGATACTTAATTGGAGTGCAGTTCCTCTGTTTTTGTTTGCATTAATCTCCCCGTTTACCTACTGGTTCAGAAACCTGTAATTTCCCACACTGTCACCTAGAAATGCTGCATTGTTCACCCAGGACCATGGGACAAACCAGGTTGATGTCACAGACATCGGCTGCTAAATTGCTTTCCACTCTTAAACAACCGAGGGCATAGAAAAGATGCAAATTTCTCCAAAGGGTTCTTTTCTAAAAATAACAGAACAGCATATATTGCTTGGAAATTTTTCCTCGGGAAGACTATGTGTGTGGCTCAGAAACCAATAGCAAAATGGGACAGAACTCAGCAGGAGAGAAAATAGCATATAGGACTATAGGAGCCCCCAGAAACCAGGCTTCTCCAGGACAGTTCATAGATATTAACACTCAGAGAGTCCCAGAGGGCTTCTGAACTCGGTTATTGCGAATTTTGTTCATGTTCAGAGTCTTTTGTTCAGATGTCGTCTTACCCAAATTTAAGGAAAATCTTTGAGACTATTCTTGAATCCAAGAGGAAGTATGAGACTCACTTTCTCTTCCTGCTCCCACCCTGTTCAAACCGGACAGTTTCTAAACGGCTGCCCTGGGGGCTAGGGAGATGGCTCTGTGGATAAAGTACTTGCCTACCATGCTGGAGAACTTGAGTTAGAGAGATCCCAAAACCCATACTTTAAAAAAAAGCCAGGTGCAGCAGCACGTGCCTGCAATCCCAGCACTGGGAAAGTCGAGGCAGGTAGATCCTAGGAGCTTTGGACCAGCTAGTGTGGCTGAGTCTGTGAAGCCCAGGTTCAGTCATAGACCATCTCAAAAATAACCAAGGGGCTAGAGAGATGTCTCAAAGTCAGGAGGATCTGCTGCTCCCACAGAGACCTGGATTAGATCCCCAGCACCTACGTGGCAGCTCACGATATCTATAACTCCAGTTCTGTTCCAAAAGATCTGACACCTTCTTCTGACTTCCACAAATACCAGACACGCATACATGTAGGCAGGCAAAATGCTCATACACATAAAATAAAAATAAATTTAAAAAATAATAAAACAAAATAAGATTGATGGTGATTGAGAAAGATACCCCCAGTGCTGACCTGTGGCCTACACAAGCACGCGGACACAGAGACACACAAATGCACATATACACACAAACACAAAGAAATTAAAACACTTTTTGAGACAGGGTTTCACTGCTTGTATAGTCCTGGCTGACCTAAAACTCATAGATATCCGCCAGCTTCTGCCTCCTGAGTGCTGGGATTAAAAGCCCGGCCACACCCAGCAAAATGATTTTATAAATAACTTTCTTAATCCTCTTTTCTCCTATTACTGTTGGGAGAATTGGAACTCCGAAAATCTGGCTGTCTTCTCTAAGGTCACACAGCTAAGCCGGTGTTCTCAACAGTCAACTTATCTTTCTCCGGCTATTTTTCCATGATGACACATGACTTCTCGGATGAAACGCCTTTTGTTTCTTTGCACCATTCATGTGTTTGGGTTTGAGTGTTTGTGTCCATGCCCAGCGTTCCCAAGAAAACCTAACCAACCAGTCCCTGCTTTCGCCTTCAAGCTCCGAGTCTGCAGTTTGGGCATGCTGGTGTCTCAGCTCCCTAAGATAGAGGAAGCATGGCACACAAGATGGAGGGCTACAAACTCTCCTCCCGGAGGACCGCATATGTCACCAGTGAGATTAGAGAAAGGTCCTAAACAGTGGGAAGTTCTCAGTGGGACAACTGAGAGCTTGCGAACCAAGTCAGGGCCCCTGGTGTGTGGTTCTGGGCACAAGGTCCCTTCCTAGATCGTCTGTTAGGCAGAAGAGACTGGACAGAGGAGAAAGGTATCTCCGGGCTCCCGTTTCAAATGCGATGCCCTCTGGGTGTTTAGAGTGAAAGAGCTGGCAAAGGCAGCTGCCCACGGGCTCTCCCCCTGCCCCTGGTTGGGAGGTTACCACCAGGATCAGTGGAAGGAAGGGAAATTCTGACTAACACGCCTTATAAAGGAAACTTGTAGCACCTAAGGACAGGTGATTAGCTGACATTCCCAAGTACCGTCTTCCCAGCAGCCCCAAGGAACGGGCTTCCATTATTGCGTTAATCTGATGAATCCCAGATATGCTCATTAACTTATTCACAGTAACACAGCCGGAAAATGATGGGTGCAGAACTGGATTCCTGCAGCACCTTTCTTCTTTACCACGACCAGACTCTGCTCTTCTTTCCTCGCGCACCCAGAAAGGGGCCGACACCACACACAAAGGTTCGAGACTTGGCTAGCCAGGAGAAGGGTGCAATGGACAGACAGCAGGCTTGAATTCCCCTCCAGCTAGCTCAACGGAGAATGCACCTGTAAGCACTCCACGTATATCTCCCAGGGGCAGGAATTCTTTGCTTGTTTCCGGGGTCCCCTCACCGGGTGGTGGGCGGTGGGAGTTAGGCACAAAAGCAGGAGAAAGGGAAGCTTTCTGCATGTGAGAACCACCCCCCACACCGCCACCACCAAGGAGCCGTGTCACACACTGTATGTCACCGTCATCAAAGGGGCTGTGCATAAACCTGAAAAACCAAACGGACCTGTCTGTAGGTGTCACTTATATCACAAGGCTACAGGTGCCTTTATTTCTACCGTCCGCTGGTGCCGGGAGCACGCCTGCCTTCTCTTGCCTTGAAAGCCTTCTGTCTGGACCAAGCCGCCACTTGTCTTCACGTAAGCAGCTTTTCTTTTGCTCTTTTGAATGAATTAAAAGGGGTGTCAGGGCTCAGAGACACAGCTGGGGCCTGGGACTGAGTTTCTCTCTATATCCAGCTCCCTCACCCGCCCCTCCATGAGGCAGTCAGAGTGCCAACTCCGGGGGTGTTTGACTCAGCCTTGACTGCTTGCCCGAGAGATTTTTGTCTCCTCGGGCAAAGTGGCCACCCACCCTCTCCACCGGCTCCCACTTCCCCTGGATCCACTAAAGCTGAGCAGCTGAGGAGAATGTGTACAGGCGACTCAAATCTCTGCCCCTCCTTCAGCTGCCTTTAGGAGGGAAGCCGGATTCTGCACAGATAGCCAGCTCAAGGAAAATCCACCACCTTTCCCAACCCTGACCTCACTCCCAGACCTCCCTCCCCCAGCGGGGAGGGGTCCTGCTCACCATGCTGTCCCTCTGGAAGGAGAGAATGGTATTATTACAGTTTGGGCCACTTTTCAGGAGTCTGTACAAAATAGTTTAAAAGAATCCCACTTGACTCTTCCACAGCCCCTTAGAACAGAATGATTCCAGAAAAACAGTGGCTAGGGTTTTTTTCCACTGTGTTCTCAAACCTTATCAGTCTCTGCGTGCGTGCTGGGTTCATGTGTATTCGCCCCCTACTGGCAGAAGCTGGAAACGCAAGCTCTCCCGCATCTGCGTTAAGGTGCTGAGAATTTCCTAAGACAGAAATGGTATCCTAGAACATTAAGAACTTCGTCTCCATTTTGCAGAAGGGACAACTGAGGCAAGAGAAGGCCCGATAATTTATGGAGACAGCTTTGTGTTTAGTCCAAAATCCCAGACCCAAGCCTATGCCCATCCATATGAAAATTTAATTCTTCTGCTTTTACGTTCTCTACAAGGTTTCTTTTCTGTGATTCAACATATTTGGGACAGCAGCATTTTGCTCCTCTAACTCTCCAGAGTGCAAGTTTTTAGCTACTCTATCTATGTTAACTGGTTTGTTAAATCCTCAGGACATTAGGAGGATTGTGTATGAAAATGTTCATTTTAAGGATGAGGAAAGGGGTTATCGGAGATGGTAGGCCAGAAAGAAAAAAAAAATCAAAACTTTTAGTATGCATGTAAGAAAGTCAGAAATTACAGCAGACAAATGGTTAGGAATTGTGCCCCACATCGCTTGCTTGGTGAGTACCACAAGCAATATTCATTCCTTAGGTCTTTAACCTAAAACTTCTGATTCTTGCATCAAACCCCACAGCTTCCCTCCATGAGCCTCCAGAAAAACAGCTAAAAACAAACAAATGCAGTCCTAAGTAAGCTAAAGAAAAAAAATGAAGAGTTACTCGATAAGCCACCAACAAGTTGGTTCCCACAATGCTGAGGTAGCTTCCAGAGCAAATACTCAAGTACCCAACCCACAAGCCTTCCTTTATTGCAAGTGTTGAAATACCCTCATTGGGTGCTCCGCATCCTGCCCTTCTTAAAGAGCCCCAGTGGGTGGGAAACTGACATTCCTTGCCTGTGGGGCTCTGGACCCCGTGGACACTCAGGACTCATGGCGCTTTAGAGGAAAAGGAGGATTTCTCTACTCCACGGCGGCGCTGCCCAGAAGGTGGAATATTGGAAGCCCTTCTCAGTCTTTTTCCTTATTTTGCACTGGTGTGGCTTTGTTCAGAGGTGTTTTGACAAGAGAATAGCCAATGCCTATACACCGGCATTCAGGAGCAGGAGCCAGAGGGCTGGCTCAAGTGTGAGGCTAGCCTGATCTGCATGGCAAGTCCACACAGCGGAGATGGGGAGGGGAGAAAAGGAAGGGAATGGGGGGGGGAGAAACAGCCAAAGCGTAGATGCTTAATTGGGTAGATTTTTGGTCACATGCCCAAAATGAACTTGATGATTCTGGTCAGGGTCAAGGAGGAATTTTCCTCTTCTGGCAAACTGGCCAAGGTTGGGTGGTTTGCGCCTTCACCTCTCTCTGGTGGTTCAGGCCATGGGCAATGTGCCTGTTCTTGCTGCCATTGGTTTGTAAGTAGGACGGAAGCCCATGAGCCTGGGCCTTTGGTTGGGTGGACCCTGTGTGTGTGCATGGTGTATGAGCTTGCTCCAAAAGGGGACAGGAAGTCTCTGGAAGCTCTCAGCTCCAGGCCAGCCCTGACTCACTCCAAAGGTACCTATGATCAGTCTTCTCGACAGTGGGAGAGAGCGCGCCTGACTCCACCACCCTGGGGTTGATCATACCAATCCTTTTCTACTTATGAGGCAGCCAGAGCGGTAACTAATGTAGGAGAAACTGCTTGCGTCTGCTGTTGGAAAGTCAGGGTGTGGGGGTCCAGGACATCTAAGGTATCTGGCTGCGTTGTCTAGCCGGGCATAAGAGGGAAGTAGGAAGAAGGGACCAGACGACTTTCTGGGGCTACGGGTTAATCTGTGTCGTACCAGTTGTGTTTTGCTTATTTGGTGACTTCACCTGACTGAAGTGCAAATATTATCAATGTGGCTGTACATGTGGACGCTTGGGCAGGTTTGGAAGAGTCCGGCTGATCAGGTGGGAACCTGAGGAAAATCATGGAGCCAGGGCTGACCTTGAGTCCGTCTCTTAGTGTCCTATCGTAGGTGAAGAACTAAGGTCTACAGAGGAGCAAAAGGCAGGATCATGACTCCAAGTCTGGGAATCTTTCCTAATTGGCAAGTCAGAGTGTGGGTTGACCAGCGGGCCCAGGAACCTTCTAGTGTCCTCTTTCCATCTCGTGCAGTGTGAAGTCTATCTAACCCGGGTCTTTTCTGCCTTATTTTCCTTACCACCCTCCCCGCGGAGCTTTTTGTCACCCCTATACCATGCTGAGAATGGCTGAGCAAAACCAGACCTGGTCTTACATGTTCCTGGTCCAGAATCCTCACCGAGAAGAGGGTACCACACCTGTGATCCACTTACATTAAAGAAACAGTCAAAATGCCCAATTCCTACAAGCGCCTTCCAAGGCCTAAAGAAAAGGTTCGGCTGAACACAAAGCAGCCTTTCTTCCTGAGCTCGCACACCTAGGGCATGCTGGCTAAGTAGCCATGGCCTTTTGTGGTGAGCTTAGACTTAATAACGCCTCTTCTTACGACAACAGCAAAACAAAAAGGAAAGAACTGTTCACTGCTTTTATAAAAGACCTCCCCCCTCAAAGAAGCAAGAAATAATTGTGGAAGGAAAACAGCATGGTATATACCAGCTAAGCCTTCTAAGCAAATCTAATGGGTATAATTTGCCATAAAAGGAATTATCAAAGGGAACCAAATCCATCATTGTGTGCAGGGCTGAAGAGATTACAGATCAAGGGGGTGGGCTAGTGTGCAGGGGGCAGAGAAACCCTCCAAAGGGGTAAACACTCTACTAATCAAAAACAGTCCTGAGCTTTATAATGTCCAGTTCAATTTACCAAATAGCCTTCTTGTTAAATACTAAATGTCTTCTATATGTCAGATGTAGGTGGAGAAGGGTAAAGCTGGTCCAGTTTAATCTTTGGAGGATGCCTCCATTAACTTTGAAGACCTGGAGACTGGGTTGTGGGGTCCACCTCTCGTTTCTCGAAATTCAGTGAAGGTCATGTCAGAGGTATTCTGAGAGTCCTGCCTAGAAAGGGTGAGGCTGTTTCTATCCTTTGCTCTGGATTTTTTAGAAGTTGAGTTCAGACTAAGTGTGGTGTTCAGCCTTAATCCTGCTCCCTGGCACCCCCACCCCCACCCTGAAAAGACTCAAGATAGAAAACTGGCCGATCCACGGGAAAATCAGAGCCCGAAGCTAGGAAGTCTTGGCTTCAGATTGTCGGCTCCCACGTGATATCCGTGGCTATAATAACTGCTGAGTCCACACTCCCTGTCCAGGTATCAAGAAAGTTTGGGACCTTTCTTAGGGACTACTATACAGGTGCTGGCCCAGAGATGCTAGCCAAGATGAAGAACTCTTGTTTTTACTTACCAGCATACAATTCCTCTGCACACTGGATGGTGATCATGATGGTAGATTTGTGAGCATCTCAAAGGACCACTGTGGCTCTTAGTAATGACTATATAAATGTACCTGGAAGAAACCGCGTCTTTAGATGGGGAAACTAACAGACCACGTGGGAAAGTTAGGGCCTCCCTCAAACTTAACTCTGCTGGCCATTGACTGTGTGACCCCGAGCAATCTGTGTGACACAGATTCCCTGGATCACTTCCTTTCCTAAGAAAAGGCAGAGTGTATTTTCCAGCCCTGGTTCTACAGCACAGGGGAAGCAGAAGGTAATTCTGCCCAGAGGTTGGCAAATCCCTCAAAGGGCCGGGTAGTAAATATTTTATGATTCGTTGGCCAAAAGACAAAAATCAAGAATGCTAAGTAAACAAGCATTTCAAAATCTAAAAGGATTTCTGGCTTCAGGATAAATAAAGAAAGGAGGCGTGGGCTGGACTAGCTTCAGGTTGTAGATAACTAACTCGTGGTTTAGTGGTATGTGAACGAGCCATTTTGATTTGCGGCTGGACACTCATTTTTATGCATATTAAAGAATACTAGCTTTTCCGTTTGTGATGTTGACATAAAGTTTCCCTTCCAAGGTACTTTCACCTTAAAAAGAAAAAGATGGTTATTCAGAATTTTTAATTTATTGTGTTCAGAGAAGCAGGTGGGTTCAGTAGAATTACCATGGTGACAGGTAAAAGGATGCAGTGTGAGGGGCCTGGATGAATGATGGAGGAGCATTCCCACGTTCTGGCTCTGTCTTATGTTGTCCCTGGGTGTAGGCTCTCGCTCTTGCACTGGCCTTTGCCAGTGCTGTGATTTTGAGCTGGTGCGTCCTCCCCGTGAGTAGAGTTTGAGCCAGTTTTTCTCATCAATTTTATTTGAAGACTTAAAGAAAATGAAGTTAAGTGAACAAAATTTTTTTTAAAAACTTCCAAACATGACATCTCCCAACACACACGATTGTGGAAATACAGAACGTAGCATTTGAGCCTATGGGAAGAAGCAAAGGTGAGGTTGACTGGGCAAGAACACCTGTCGTCTGTCCAGTCTTGGCCAGACACCTTTGCATGAGATCCCCTCCAACCTCCATAAAGAGGCGCTCAGGGAGCACAGAGTAACAGATAAAAGCAGGGACTTTCTAAGCAGGCCCACCTGAGTTGCCACTCAGATTCCATCTCCTGCCAGCTGTACTTGCTACCCAGAACCCCAGAGCCCCCATCCTTCATCCGTGAAAGAGAGCCTTTCCCAGCACCCATCACAGAGGTTGCAGGGAAGTACTAGAGCACAGTACTCTCCACACCTAAAGCAGAGAGGACTCCGGTGTCAGAAACGCCATGTGGTATTCATCTGTAGAAACAGAACTCCTGGGAAGGTCGAGGATTGCTCTGGCACATTAATATTGCTGCAGGGTATCGTGTAAATGTTCACTAACTGAAATAACATAGTGTGACATGTGTTCATATCCACATGTCTAAAGCATAAAAAGTCACAACACCAGTTAGGCCTCTTTTTGCTGGGAAATAAGATTGTGACTAACACTCGCACATGATAACACATAGAAGCTTTCAGAGCTGTCTGGTTCAGTATTCTGGATAGAATCACACAGGGCAAGGCTTGACTATCTTCCAAAGTGCACTTTTATATATCATATAAGATACATATTATATATACCATATAATATATATAGTAAGAGAGGGGTTGGGCATGAGCAAAGAGAAAAGGTCAATAAAGAGGTAGTATTGCACAATGTGAACCTCCATCCGCAAATCCCAGTTCTACAACTTTCTTGTGATGTTACTTGGGCAACTGTCTCAACTCCTCTGGATCAGTTTTCTCATAGGTGCAATGGGGATAGGCAGGATCTGGTGAGTACCAAAGAACACTATCTGTGGGAAATACTTAATGGGAGTCCCTGGCTGCTGTTCTTGTTGAAAATTAAGGGCCATTCTATTGGGAGCTTCTACACCGTGTGGCGTGTGGAAGCCCGTGTTCCACACATCCTCACAGCCTCTCTGATATTCCAGGGTGATGTTGGACTCCGTAACCCATAGCACCTTTCTACCCAACACATCCTTCTGTGACCCCCTGATGTCTTGGACCGATTTGTTCAGCAATGAAGAATATTACCCTGCCTTTGAACATCAGACAGGTATGGCCATCTGGGGGTCTCCACCCAAGGGCAGTGGGACTGGGTTCAGGCAGGATATACTGGGGAGTCAGTGCTCAGGACAGAGGCTGGTGGAGAGGGGCAGGGAAGGGGGTTCTGCCTTGTGGGGGAAGAAAAGGCTAGAATCCTCACTCCTGCTTCTTCTTATTTCTGTGTAAACTGTGTAGCTTGCCTCAGAGCAATGCTCAGGAAACACGAGTCCCCTGCCAGTTCTAAAGCCTTCTCTCCAGCCTTCTCTCACTCTCCTTCTCCAGCCCAACCCCCAGCTCATTTTTCTGTACTTAAGTAGGAAGCTTGAGACCTTATGTAAATCTTACTGTAGAGGGAGGCCAGCTGAGCTTTGCCCCAGAAAGCCTCTGAGGCCTCCACGCCTGAGTAAGTGCTTGGGTGACTGCACATCCCAGCAAACCCAACCGGCTGCCAGCACAGCAGGTACACACCCCACAGGTGACACAAGCACCCGTGAGGCCGTCAGTCCTCCTAGAGACTTAACCCTGAGCATACCAGCCTGAACAGGGCTGAGCCTAGAATCCAGAGGTAGAAAGTCATCAGGAGGTGTCCACAAAGAAGCCCCTGCTGCACTCCCAGAATAGAGGCGATCCCTAAATCACAGTAATATGTACACCCCTGCCCCCCACTCCCTCCCACACACGCTTGCACACATGAAACCTCCCACTCTCAGCTGGAAGACCCTATCAGGTCTACCCAACCCATGGTCTGTAGTCCACATGCACTGAGCGATAGCTGTGAAAGGGGCCCAACCAAAAAAAAATCACACTTTTCTAAAACATTATGGGGTGTTTCTTTTGCAATATTTTTTGCAAGTCAGTAGAGCAGTTCTCAAGGTGACCCTTGTGAATGACAATTCCATGTCACAATGGCGAGAGATAGCTGCATTTGGACTTGACTCATTTGTACACATAGTGCAGCTCTCCTTTGGTCCCGAGAAGTATCCCGATTCCCTGGAGATGGTGAAAAATGCAGTTCACCTTCCCTCAAAAGTTTTGACAAGAGGTTAACTTGAAAAGAAGAAAGTGAAGGCTTTAGGGTATTTGTTCTTTCATGTTGTTGGTGCCTGTCCTTAAGGAAGATGGCTTCAACATCTTGTCCACATGATGCCCTGATAACAGGAGCAGGAACTTCTGTAGTTGACCAGAGTCTAGGCCAGGTTCCATGTGACCTTAAAGTGAAGACTGGCTTTGACCCTATCTGCTCCAGTTTAGCCTCTCCTGCTCTAATCCCCTCTATAATGGGTGATGGCCGTGGCATAGGATAGCACTAACAAAGCTCGGCCTCTTTAACCTGGGGTAAAGAGAAAGTTCTAAAGATGGTTGTGCTAATGCTTACAGCAGTGTGCACATACTTTTTCTCTCCTAACTCTATATTTCAAAAAGGTTAAAATACCCAAACGGTGGTGGTGCACACTTTTAATCCCAGCACTCAGGAGGCAGAGGCAGGCAGATCTCTGAGTTCGAGACCAGCCTGGTCTACAGAGTGAGTTCCAGGACAGTCAGAGCTACACAGAGAAATCCTGTCTTGAAAAACAAACCAAAAAAATCTGAAATAGTTTTATGTTTGGTATATTTGCCACAACAAAACAATATAATCCATTCACGGAAGGTATCACCAATGGAATTGAGCATGTAACTTAATTCTGTACACTCTTGGATTCTTGGGGGCAGCCCTCGGCGGTCTGAGTCTTGGCGGTTCCATTAGTGTGAGGAACAGTGAGACAATGTCATTGCTAACACTCTTCCAGAAGTGTCTCTGAATCCCACGTCAGGACACATCAGAAACATAAACTTATCTCACCACCATTTTAAAAACTTGAAATCTCCATCCAGATATGAGACCAGTGAAAATAAAGTATCTTCTTTTCTCCTCCCAACAAGAACATCATCAGAGAAGTGACATGCAGCTCGGAATTTCTATAAAAACCTTCTCTACCAGGAATAGATCGGGGGCAGTCAGGATGCCCTGACTACTGCCTCCTAAAGCATGTCTCCTGGCTGCCCACAGATCTCCATCTTGAATGTAGACATTGCCACTTGCTGGCCACGTGACATCAAGCTTCTTGACACATTTTCCTTCACCAAAATACACCCACTCCCTAAAGCTAGGAGTGTAAAATGAGAATTAATCCTATTGTCAGGTGTTGAGACAAGTGCCTGAAACTTGTCAGGTGGTCATCTCATCCAGGACCACCTTGCAACTCCAAGACAGATGGCAAACGACCCCTGCCTGCCTCTCTCCTTTCTCCAGCCCAGATCTCAGTGCTAAGGCTCCCAGTCAGTGATTAAGACCAATGGCAAAGGAAGTGAGAAGAAAGTGATGCTCCCTGTGGACAAACCATGTCCAGGGGAGGGCTGGGTGCCCTGCTCAGCCTAATGAAGAAAGCCAGCTCTTTTCAAACGCTGACAATGACTTCAGCCGAGAGCTGCTGAGCCTGTGTCCTCAGTGTACTTACTACAAAGGGTTTGTGCCCTGCTCTTTGAAGCAGGACTTTTGGTCGACCGCACTAAAGGCTCGAAAGGGCTCAGTCACAGATTGCAAAACACTCTTGAGCTTCATAAATTCATCCTTGGCTTCGGCTTTTTCAAAATAGAGAACTGTCAATATTAGACAGTTTATTCAGGTAGAAGCTCTGTACTCCGTATTTCATATACATATGCATACATGTGGGTTTGATTGTTGTTATTGTTTGGTTGGGTTTATTTTCATTTTTGTTTTTGGTCTTTCGAGAACAGAAACCACTCAGAATGTGTAACAGTCCTGGCTGTCCTGAACTCACTCTGTAGACCAGCCTGGCCTCCCACTCGCAGAGATTCGCCTGCCTCTGCCTCCTGAGTGCTGGGTTTAAAGGCGTGCACCACCAATGGCTGACTGGGCCATATGGTTTTTGGAGACAGGGTCACAGTATGTAGTATAAGATGTCTTGGAACAGGACAGGTCAACTCCAACTGCCTGCCTCAGTAGTGGCATTAAAAGCACACGCCACCATGACGGGTTTCACATGCATCCATTTTTAAAAGGTTGCGTATCCAAATAAGTTCCAATAGTTTACCTTCTGAAAAGTCCTTGCCTCACCCCTGCTTCCTGGAGCTGTACCCTCGATAGCCTCCTCCCCACACCCACCTTCCCTGGCCTTCAAAGTGGCCATGCCAACATGTGGTACCTTCTTCATTTTGGAATTTTGTTTATACTCTCTCCAGAGCAGAGCTTTCCTGCCCGGGAAAGTTCTAGGGAATAAATTCCAAGAAGCGCCTCAAGTCTACCATAGCACAGAGTTCGGGTGGCAGTGGAGAAGACTAGGTGCTGCCCCCCCTCTGCCCGCACACCCTCAGGCAGATTCCTCCCTTTTCCTTCAGCATAGCTGTTATCACAGTTCAGCTGCACGACGAGAAATGAGACCTGTGTCACCCAACTCTAGCTCCGTCCCTTACCCATCGTGTGACTTTCAAAAGGGCTGGCTCCTGGGGCCTTCCTTTCCCTGTTTGTAAAATGGGTGCTGTGATATAAGACCTCATAGAAAGTATTGCAGACAGCATGAAAGCCACAGTATTGAGCAGGATGACTAGTAAGTACATCAGAGCCCTCAAGGAGTGAAGGAGCTGTTGGGCCAGGTTCGCTGGCCAGATGTGCTGGCCAGGTGTGATGGCGCACATGTCTTTAACCCCAGGGCTGGGGAGGAGAGACGGGTTGCTCTCTGAGAGTTCAAAACCAGCCTGGTCTGCATAGTGAGTTCCAGGACACCCAGAGCTACATAGTGAGACCCTGTCTCTAAGAAAGAAAAGAAATATAACAGCTCTGATTATCCAGTTTCAAGGAAAGCTTTGTAAAAGAACAGTACAAAAAAATCTTAAGTATATATTCAAGGGGAAAGCATTTAAATCACACCTGGGCTTTTCTAAGACTCCTGTGCTGGGTACAGAAAGGCAAGAGTACATCCATGGGCACAGGCCTAAGAATTTCTAAATCAAAATCAAAGAACACACGCAAAATCGTTCACAAGTCTAGACTGAGTCCTGTAGCAGAAACTGCACCTCAGGGAAGTCACTACTGGCTCCCTCTGGTTTGGATAGGCCTTCTGAGAAGCCACACCCTGGCTACCCAGGCCTGGCCCTCTCAAGGTCTCCCTAACGCTCAAGGTCATGGTTCTTTACGGACACCCAGCCAGCTCTCCTCTCTTCTCCGTCCGGTTTCTAACACTGCTCACAGTCTAAGTCACCCAGTTTCTTTCAGTGCTCGTGGCTGAAGTTATTTCCAGGTGGGAATGAAAGCCAAGAGAGGTTATAGGATGGGGCCAGGCCAGCACTGAGAGGAAATCTGGAAGCCGCCTTTTATCACCACAGGATTTCCCTTTTACAGCCCTTCCTCTCTGTCACAAAAGCTGCAGGTGATGGTGCCCTAAACCACCCAGTTCATCCACTACCTCTCTTCATTGTTGCCTTGGGTGAAAAACTCTCCCAACTCCCCATGCTAATAAATCATGCTAATTACGGTCCCAAGTTGTCTAACTCAGGCCTTCTCTAAAGTAGACTGTCTGTCTCCCCCTCGCCTGGTACTGGGTTACCTTTGTTCTAGTTACCCATGCTCTGAGAATGACCAGGCCTGCTATGGGAGCTGGGCAGCTAATGTCCTCTATGGAATGAACTTTCTAATCTCCATGTCCCTACCTGGGGCTACTTCAGGCCTGGGTGTCACCTCCCTATCGTGAGGACTCCAGAGCACATCAGCCAGCAGCTGAAGTCCCAATGAAGCTAAAGACATCCAACTTGATAGCTTCATTCGAGAGAACTCCCCCGGAATTAAGGACGAATTAGGCTTCTCAGTTTGTCTTCCCAAGGCAACTGACCCTCAAGTGCCCTGACCCACTTCAGACTTCAAAGGCAGTGGCAAAGCCTGCTGCTTAATAGTGGCCTCTGGACTTCTGCATCCAGGTTTCTGGGCGCAGGATGCTGGCTAGCTTCAAGTAGGAACCTAGGCAAACAGGTCTCTTAGCACAGCTTCTCCAAAAAGTTTGGTAAATGAGAGACACATTAACAACACTCTACTTTCCCAGATGATATGAGTCAGCAAGAGAATATAATTCTTGTATAAACAGCCCCTTCTTTTATCTGCCCTGTGTTAATTTTTCATGTAATTTCCTAGGACCGGAGACACCTCTCCATCTTCTTTCTGATTTTTCAGACCTAAGTTTGAGAGGGAGGAGGGGCGGGGAGAAAGACTTACTGACATAATTGTGTGGTGAATATGCGTACATCTGCCTGCCTTTAACCAAATCTTGGTTTGCACCAACTTGGTCCTTCAGGACCAGGAAATGTGGCATGAGACAAGACATCTGCAGCGTGCCTAACTACCTCACTAATGGCCACTGTGACCCTGGAGGGGGAACCAGTAACCTCCTAGAACCTGTTTCCTTACCTTAAGGTAAAGATCATAAACGTTGGTTGATCTGGCAATACTAACTGAACGCCTGTGGCCTAAGGGTAGGGGGAATTGGAAGGGGCTCTTAGCACTCCTCATTCAGGGTGAAGAGAGCTCCAGATCTGAGGAGGGAGGTGCTGTGAATCCTTCTGGAATCTTCTGAGAAGGGCACCTGAGGGGAAGATTCTTCGTGAGAGTGAGTGAGAGAGAGTGAGAGAAGAGAAACCACTCAGAATGGGAAAAGGCACCTTCAGGCTGAGAGCAGGGAGTGAAGGAGGGGCGGGTAATAAAGACCCTGGGGCCGGATTCCTCCCTTCCTCAATGGCACCACTGAGGCCTCCGCCCACATCCTAAAGCTGACACCATGGAATCACCCCTTCACCAACCGTCTCTGCCTCCACATCACTGAGAACAGCCATTTCTTCCCAGCTCTGGACACTGTGGGAAGGGCTTTTGCAGAGAGAAAGGCCAACCACCATGTAGCTGGGCCCCAGGCCCCTGCTGCACACAAAGCCCGCTCTGTAAGTGAGCTCCCCAAAGGAGCGGAGAGAGCGAGGCTCCAGGCCAGCAACACCTCCCCGATGTCGGCACAGGCCTCCCACCTCTCATTTCTCTGGGCTCTGAAGGCTCTCTTGGCTTCCAGAAACAACGGAGTCTACCTTCAAATGCCAAACAAAATAACCCCGCGGTAGAAATGGAGAGGGGAAGGGAACAGAAACGCAGCGAAAGCTTTCCCTGAAGAGAAAAGTGCCGTATGGTACACAGCAGTGCACGATAGCCATCTCAGTCAGGGCCCCCGTGCAGGACCGGCAGCCAAAGAATGTCAAGGACCATAAACATCTCGCATCAGAATACCAGGAAGGTCTAAAGGCCTCTTAGGTTTACTCAAGCCAGAAATCAGTAGATGAAAAGCACAGACAGAAGTCAGGAAGCGTCTGTTTTCTCAGGAGACCCTGCCCTCTGCCGGGAATCAGCCTTGAGCCTGATCAGCCAGCTCCAGCCAGCAGTGGGGGGACCAAGGAAAGGGGAGAAGGTTCAAGCCATCCCCTCTTTGTCTTCAACTACTGGGCAAAGGCTTTAGCACCAGCACTTACAAGTCTGGCAAAATCCAGGCTCTTTCATGTATGTGAATGTAAAATTCTGGTGAAGGGGCTGGTGATTTAAAATAGATCACTTCCTACACAGGTGTGAGTCCCTGGGCTCAATTCCCAGCTCCAGGAGAAAAAAGGAAAGACAAAACTGATTAACATTTTAAAATGAAACAAGTGTAGGACTTGGACTTTCCAAAAGGTTCAACAGTGGGTAAGTAAAGAGATTTCCAGAAGAAGCCTGGGTGTTAGAGGGAAACTCAGCTTCTATCTTTATGAAATAGCCCCGTCACCCCTATGTGGTAGGATCACTGCAGGAATTTGAGACACCAGATGATGCCAGCCAGGGCTTGGCACCTCAGAATTAGCCTCCAGCAGGGCAGAGCTGTCTCCTAGCTGGGCTCACACAGCAGCAGTGAGTGTGAGAATGTTGAGGCAGGGGAATAGCAACAATGCCAGCTGGTGTGGAGTGCCCCTGCAGAATGTCACTTTCCATCATTCACACAGCCTGAGCCAGGGACCGCAGCCACTCTGTTGACCTTCACCTCCCTCTCTCTAGCTCTCTGCCCACCTCTCTCCTCACGTGCCATGTCTTTTCTGTGTTGATCCTCCGAGGATGAGCACTGGGGGTTGAGAAGAGCGAGGCGTGCGGGCCGCAGCTCACATCCCAGCTCTGTTAGCAGCTGTCAGTTGGATCTAAGGAAAATGGGTCCCCTCTGGTCCTCAAGTTCCCCATCTATCAAGAGACAAGGGCTGAATGTGTCTGTCGGCCATGAATTCCTACTTTGCTGTTTGTGGCACCACACAAAGCAGGTGGACAGTGATAGCATTAATAACAGCACTAAAACATGTGTGAACTCCTTTTGTCTGGAGAACAAGCTATGACATAGGCGGTACAGAGTTGTCTCCAGTTCGTGAACAGTTAGGGAAGTTCTCAGTTATTGGCTGGAAGGACAGCAAGCAGGTGGGTGGGTGGATCGATGGATGGGTCGTGGATTGACAGGTGAGTAAATGGATAGTGGGGGATGCAAGAATCATTTTCCTCAGGGCTGGGTCATAGCCCAGTGGTAACTTTATCACTGTGAGTCCTGGCCTGTGCAGTTAGCTGCCTGCAACCAACAAAGAATCTGACTAAGAGCCTGGTACCTCCCCTTGTCTATTTTTTTTTTTTTTTTAGTTTACAGCTTTTTAAGGACCAGTGATGCCCTAGAGTTTTGTGACAAAATATATAGCTCAGTTATTTGCATGATAATTACTTGTGGATTTTAGCTGGGTGAGTTCAAGCATTTTTCTAGAACACTATCCAGTTCTGGTCTTAGTTCTCTGGGTGATAAGTTTTTTAAAAAAGGAAAAAAATCCAGGAACTAACAGAGACTTGTGCTAGAAAAGTCACTGTAGCAGCAATCCTCTTCGACATGCTTCTAAATCATGGGATCTCTCACCCCTTGTCTATCCCGAAGACCGCCATTCTGTCTGCCTCTGCTGGAAACACTGAGAAAGGGCTGTTGAGCACCTGGACAAGGTGCTACTGCACACATCCCAGTCTTCACGTCAGGGCGGCACATGTAACTGTGTGAATGTCTACACCGACCCTTTGCAGAAGCAGGCACTCTGACCACAGGAAAGAATAAATCTAAAACCACCACCAGGAACCCAGGATCATCAGTACAGCTAACTCCTCCATGATCTCTTTCCTCCACAGACATCTGTTACAGTGGTCCAAGGTCTGCCACGCTATGGGCAGTGTCTAGCTAGCCCCAGACCCTTGGAAAAGGTGGACAGAAGCTATGCACAAACAACTAGCCAGCATGGCTGTCTGTCCATTAACACAGAGACTCAAACCAGCTTCAGGTAGAGTTTGGCACTGGGAGGCAGTTAATAACTAGTAGATTGGTTAGTAATTCCCTAGGCACTGACCTCCAAATTCTATAACTCCAAACTCCAAATTCTGTAACAACCCTGTAGGTCAAAGAAATCCCCATTTTCCAGCTGTGGAATCAGAAGCCAAAATATCTATGGGACTTACCCAAAAGGCAAGCAGCTAGGTCAGGATGTGAACCAAGACCTCTTTTAGAACTCCCGAGTTCTTATTCTTGATACCATGTTGTTGGAAGAATATTTTTGCTTTCCTTCTCTACTGAGTACTGTAGTGATGTTTCATTTGTATTTTAATAAATAAAGATTACTTTAAAGAGTAAAACAGTCGCACTGATCAGCCTTACAGACCAGGCAGTAGTGACACACACCTTTAATCCCAGTAGCCACAGGAGTTTGCCGTAGAAACACCTCTAATCCCACCCAGCACTAGAGAGGAATATAAAATGGGAGGAGACAGCCCTCACACACAGTCTCATTCTGAGATTCATGGAGGCAGGATGGCCATTTCTGGCTGAGGTAGAGGTAAGAGCCAGTGGCTGGTTGTTTTGCTATTCTGATCTTCAGATTAAACCCCAATTTCTGTCTTTGGGTTTTTATTAATCGTGCTACAGAGTACCCTCCTCTTAAGTACCAGAAAAAGATAAAATAATTTCCCATCTGCCTCACACTCTCTCTGGCCCCAGCAACCACCTACAGAACTACAGAATCTTCTCTCTTTCTCTCTCTCTCTCTCTCTCTCTCTCGCTCTCTCGCTCTCTCGCCATCTGCCTCACACTCTCTCTGGCCCCAGCAACCACCTACAGAACTACAGAATCTTCTCTCTTTCTCTCTCTCTCTCGCTCTCTCGCTCTCTCGCTCTCTCGCTCTCTTGCTCTCTCGCTCTCTCGACTACAGAATCTTCTCTCTCTCTCTCGCTCTCTCACTCTCTCTGTCTCTCTCTCTCTCTGTCTCTCTCTGTCTCTGTCTCTCTCTCTCTCTCTCGTCATCTCTGCAGAGAAGGTGACCTGGACCCTTGCAAGTACATGCCAGATCTAAAGCCCTTTCCTCCCACTGGGTAAAGGGCAAAGATGCTAACATAACTGGAGTATTCTTTGGAGCCCCTTGAAGACTGTCATCTCTTAATTCTCTGTGCTCTGATGCAGCCTGTGACTCCTACTGGACATCGGTGCACCCTGAATACTGGACCAAGCGCCATGTCTGGGAATGGCTCCAGTTCTGCTGTGACCAGTACAAACTTGACGCCAACTGCATCTCCTTCTGCCACTTCAACGTCAGCGGTCTGCAGCTGTGCAGCATGACGCAGGAGGAGTTCATCGAGGCGGCCGGCATCTGTGGGGAGTACCTGTACTTCATCCTGCAGAACATTCGCTCACAAGGTCAGTGTCCGCAAAGCCTCGGGAGCGGGTGCTGAAACTAGGACCGGATCCCTGCGACCTGCTTCCCTTCCCATGATTCTCATAGCCAAACGTTATCAACGCTCAGTCAAAAGTTCTCGGTAGCCAGAAATTCCGTTGTCCCCGTGTAGAGAGTTTAGTCGAAAGAAAAGCAAGAGCCAAGAAAGCAAGTGCGCGAGTAAGAAAGTCCAAGGCCAGGCTGAAAGCCTCAAACGAGGATGTTGAAAACTAATTGAGCAAAACGAGCGTTCTACTTCTCCCCTGACTAAGCAGGAATTGCCTTTCTTAGTACGTTCCTTTCAGTCCAGGATCCAATGGCCAGAAGGTGGCCACAGTAGCACGGGAACGCTATGAGCATGCGCTGTTTATCCCCTCGCAGTAGAGCAGTTGGAGTGAGAAGCTCTGTACCTCCGCTCTGGCCAGATCGTGTGCGGGGCCGCTCCACAGGCAGTCAGGACAAAGTAAGAGCCAGGAAATCTGAAGGACACGTTGTGTCACTAATACAGTCCCAACTCTTACACATGGAAGTCATAGGGTTTGCCAGGAGCACCCCCTGTCCAAATCCCCTGACTTTATTATCCACTGGGAGAATGGACGACCTCCTTGCCCCGGGCTTCTTTGGAGGATTTGGTGAACAATTACTTGGCACAGCCCTATAAGGACACTAAGTAGCAGCCCCTTCTATATTAATACAACCAAGAGGCACAGGAGCTAGGAGAGGCACTAAAGCAGACACATCTACGTTTGATTTCAAGGAATCTGAAAAGTTGCGGGTTTTGTCCGTTTCTCTTGGAAAGGCTCCTTCGGCAACACAAAAAGCAGGAAGTTTCCTGTCGCTGGGGAGCCAAGCTGTCTACCTTGACACTGTGTCCAAAGCAGAGATTCCCATTTGGGCAGAGAAACCTCAGAGCACCTTCCAGCTCTGGGAGTCTGTTGGGGCCTCCAGTTGCTCCGCCCCAACAGGAAGGCCTGCTGGCAAGAAAGCAGAGTGGTAGCTAGAAGTAGCCACCCTGAGCTAGAAGTAAAAGCCTATCCTCAGGGAGTGTTCTCCCTAAATGGCGACAAGTCTGAGTGTGTCATAGCCACCCTGGGAAGAGGATCCTGGAACTCCATTCAGAAACCTCCCAAGGGCCAGGTGTGGTTGCACACACCTTCATTCCCACTACCTGCTCCATTCTGAAGTTCTTCCCTTAAGGTTCCTCAGGCAAGTCTGTGTGCACGTGCTTCCTGGCCAGAGTTTACTCTCCAGAGTTTTGCCCAGGACACAGTGGCCCACTGCCCCTCTGGGCATAATCACCATTAGAACAATCATGAGGTTTTCTCCTTTTGAGTTATATTCTGGGTAACTATCTGTGCCTTGGGTACCCCATAGTCTAGGTCTCTGCAAGAACAGGACATGGAATAAGGAAGCTTCAACCAGGGGAGGCACTAGAGGGGCCTCCAGAGCCCAGAGAATCATCTGTTCAGTAGATATTGCAGTAAGATTTGAAGGTCTAGAAGCAAGAGACCTGGTCACCAGAAGTAGAAGTCAGGAGAGAGCCTGGGGTCACAGAATGGCTTCTACCGATGTAGAACAAGAAACATCTCCCATCAGTCCCTGACCTTGTTCTAGTTGGCCATTTGGCCAAAGAGTTCCATTGTGTCAGCAAAGAGAAAGCAGTCCTCATGCCAGACACCGAGTTAGGAAATAGGTGTCTGTTGACCTGACTTGCTTCCTGAAAACATGATCTTAAACTCCAGTCCAGGTCACCATTCTACAGAGTAAGGAACCAGCATGGTCTTCCAATGAATTAAACATTCAAGTGGAGCCATGCGAGTTTCTTATCCTTCTCTTCCCTTTGGCTATCACATCTCAGTCATCCTGAACTCTGAGGATTACAGTCCCATGTCAGAAATCATAGGCCCAGGGCCAGAAGGGAGAAAGTGGATGTTTCACCTCATATTCCACTGAGACTAAGCAACGAGCCCAGAGAGCCTGTGACAGGCAAAACTGCACAGACAACAGTGGTCCAGTTCAGTTCAGAGCCCAGAGTTCCTGGATTCTAGACAAGCTCAACCGGCAGCTCCACAGAGCCTTGTGGACTCCCTGGCATCAGCTGTTCTTTTCAAGCAAGCTTTGAAAAAGTAGGAAGTTGTTGTTCTGTTTCAGGATGGCTTTATAAGGGCCTGATAGTCTCCAAGTGTCCCGAGGAGAGAATCACTTCTCTTCCTCCCAAGCCTCCCCTCCTCACCCGGCCAGCCCTCAGGATTGCACGGGATGGTTTGTGACTCTCTCTTCCCCTTCCTCTCCCAGGTTATTCCTTCTTCAATGATGCTGAAGAGACGAAGACCGCCATCAAAGACTGTAAGTATGCCATTCAAACTGCCCAAATCGGTGCCCAACTATTGCTGGCCTCTTGGGTCCCATGCTGCTTTAAGAGCTGCAATAGAAAGCTGATGAACCAAAAGAAGCCACAATGTAGAGAAACAGTGGGGAGACATGGGTTAAATCGTGTGATCGCAGGTGGAGGTGTACAGGACAATAACTCATGTCCACAAAGCCCTTACCCTCCTCAAGACTCCATCTCTCTGTCTATAAAATATCAGGACAGGACCCTTCTAGGTTGTGGTTAGTTTAAGAAGCAATGGCATTTGTGCCTGGTAAAAGACCTTTCTGGTGCCTGCTGCGTGGATACTATAAAGTCAGTGCCCATTAACTTTACCAATAACTTTCAGCCATTAGAGGCCTTATGGCTGCTGATATTTCAGAATAATCTGAGCCCACTCAGTAGGTCAAACTGACAATTGGGAAATGATGGGTAGGTCTCAAATGGCCGGTGATTGCAGCCATTTTCTCATTTCATTTCTGCAGACGCGGGCAGGGAAAGGAAACTTTGGAGCTCCCATTTAAAAAAATATTTTTATTTGTTCTTCAAGAATTTCATACATATATGCAATATATTTTGATCATAATCACTCTCTACTCTTCCCAACATGTCCTCTCTCAACTTCATGCCTTTTCTTCTTTAAAAAAAAAAAAATAACACTTGATCGTAGTTAGTACTGCCAATACATGTGCAAGGGTGTGGTGCCAACCCCTGGAGTACGGGCAGCCTACCAGCGGCTATAGCCAGTCACCCTGGAAAATGACTTCACCCCCCAGCAGCCAGCAGCTTACTTTAGCTGGAGCTACCATTTTGTAAAAAAATGATTATTATTGCTATTCATTATTGGGTTCTGTGCAAAGACCCTGGCCCAAGGGCTGAAAGGAGATGTGGTTCTGGATTGGGCCGTTTCCCCATGGACTCTTGCTCAGTCAAAGAGTGGGCAGGCCACATGGGGTTTTCCAAGGCCCTTCTGAAAGACAGATATGAAAGGATAGACAATGAGGGTTTGTTATATAGTTGTTAGGATTTTTAAGCTCTATGTTAGTGTGTGTTCTCGTGTGTGCATGCCACAGTGCAAATACTGAAGCCAGAGGATTACTCCTGGGAGACAGATTATCCTTCCGTGGTGTGTTGACAAGGCTCACACAGCCAGCCCTTTTACCTACTGAGCCATCTTGTTGGCCCAGGATTTTTTTTCCCTCTCCCTAAATCTCCATCAACTGCGGATTTAAGTTCTTAAACTTCTAATCAATTAAAGTTTTGTGATTTTTTTTTTGTTGCTTTAGGGACATTAGCACAAGAATAGCAACTTCCATTGTGAAATGGGTCACCCCTATCCAGCCCCAAGGGCCCTAGCTGGAGAGAAGGAAGCTAGGCTTCCAGGGGACAAAGGCAAATGCTGGGCCCAAGTCATCCTTGAAAAAGAGCTAGAAGGTGTGACATTGGGCTGTCCCAAGGAGGAGCCACTAGCCATATGTGAGCATTACAAAATTAAATAATGTTAAAATTCAAGTCCTCGGGAGCAGTAGTTGTGTCTAAAATGCACTCCCAGGTGGTCAGGCGCCACCATATTGGATTGCTGGTATTCCCCGTCACAGCAAGTTCTCCTGGACATTATCAGTGGAGAAACAGCAGCATCCACAAGAGGAATGGGAGCTGAGCCTGAGAGCTAGGCAAGGGCATGTTTATGAGCAGGGGAGTCTGGGTCTCATGCTGAGCAAGCTGAGCAGCCAGTGAAGGATTGTAAGCTTGGAAATGATAAAGGGCATAACTAGAGTAGAAGATCTCTTGGGCTGCTGTGTCTGGGTTGGACAGGAGTCTAGGATGGTGATGCTGGTGGTCCAATTCAGAAGAAGTGAGAAAAAGCTAGAAGTGGGGGCGATGGAGGAAAGGCTTTGGGTAAGTGTGTTTAGGACTCACAGAGGTAACCCCTCCACCAGTGGCTGCTCCTTGAGGCTCTCTGCTCCATCTGCCCCAACAACAAAGAGGTAAAACTTCCAGGCCGAGGCTAGACTTAAGACCTCTATTGAGACTACCCAGACAGCAGCCCCACAGCTCTTCTCCTCCCAGCCCCAGTTCCATGGCCAGGATACTACTGGCTTCTCCAGACCCTCCTGGGGCCTGCTCTGACTTCTCTGCAGCCTTCAGGACCATGCTTCCCCAAGCAGAAACTGTGATGTAGAACTTGAACACAGAGGTAGGAACGAAGTCAACAACTTGATAGGCTAAACCATAAGCCTGTCCTAGGACCATATGACCACAAAGTCTATGACCCAGCAATGTTTCATGGTCCCAGATATCCTGGAACAGGAAACCAGAGACCACTTTAAATACTGATGCCAACCAGAGACCAACGACAGCATAGCCAAGGAGGGCAGGGTGGCATCCTGGAGACTTCAGTAAAAGTTGCTAGCCATCATTGTTTTTAAGCACTTAACACTATGCTAGGTGTAGAGCCAGGAATCTAGACATATGAGCTCACATTTGTAGCTAAAGAACCTGGGGTGTAGCAACTTGAGAGTAAACACAACCCTGGGACTGATTCCAGCTTGTCCTCTCAAGCTCTGTGCTTATACATTCAGCTACACGTACACACACACATGCATACACACATGCATACATACATGCATGTACATGTGCATGCACAGATGCATACACACAGCATACATACCTTCTATACACATGCACACACACATACATACACGAATACACACATGCATACACACATGCACATACAAACAGGAATACACATTTGCTATACACATGCATACACATGTGCATACACACAGGGTAACACAATGCACATATATACATGAATATGCACATGCGCACGTACGTGCATACACACAGGAATACATACATGCATACACATGCACACATGCATACACACAGGAATATACACTATGCACATGCATAAACATGCATACACACACGTACGTGCACATGGGGATACATACATGAATACATGCACATATACACACTCCTACACACGTGTTTACACATGTGTGCATACACACAGGAATATACACATGCTTACCCAATGCATACACACATTCACATATATACATAAATACACACATGCACATACATGCATGGATACACACATGATGCATATACACACGCGCATACACACAGAAGTACACACTTGGTATACACATACATACACACATGCGGAGCTGCTCCCAGGCTCTTCTGTTTGTTCTCTTGCCCACTTTGTGGAAACCCAAGGCTCCCGAGATGTGTCTAGCTCTGAGTCTAGTTTGACAAAGATCTGTAACAGGGTATCTTCAACTTCGTTCCTGCCAAAAGTCCAGCAAGCCACGAAGCCATCGAAACTGTTCAAGGAGGAGCACTCCAGTCCTGATCACTTTTTTTCCTTCTCCACATGTCCCCACCCTCCTCCACTACAGCTATGTCTGTTGAGGCTACACCATACCCCAGAATAGAGTTTATGCCTTTGGGTTCATGGCTAGCAACTCCTGCTCTTGAACTTTGGAGCATCTCTGTGCCATGCTAGTGTAGAGTGGGCTTTTTGGATGGACTGACAGTGTCATGGGCTGCAATGAGCTTGATTTTGAAACCCTATTCCCAGGCCTCCATCCTAACTTCTAGAGGACAAACAACTATGATTTCAACCAACAAATGATAATAAACCCCTTGGCTCTGTTTTAAGTTTCCACTCTCAAGTCCAACCAGGCTCGCCTAAACCTCACAGACTATGCCTCCCCTGAGACCACAACAGCCACTCCAGCTACCTGGATACACACACACACACACACACACACACACACACACACACACACACACACACATGCATACTACTATTTACAGATAAACAGAGTTCCTTCAGGGTACCACAGCAGATCAACAGCTCATCTTGGTCCAGAGTTTAATCAAGCAACTGCCTCGAGATCGGCTCGGCAGTAATGGCTCTACCTCCTCTGCCTCAGCCTCTATCTCAATCACTAGATTGAAAAAAGAGAGATCTGGAAGTTCCTCAACTCATGAGGGCCTGGGACAGTTAGGACAGTGATGTGCCCAGATGAACCATCTTCATGTCTCTTGTGATGCCTCCTGCTCTGTGCTCCCTGATCACACCAAACGGACGCCATCCCAAGCACAAGGGCCCATAGAACTGAAAAGCACGCTCTTCCCCTGGCCCTCTTTATGGTTCAGTGAAGGCTTCTTATCTGTTCATGGGCACTAACTCGCCTTTGTTTATTGTTATGGTTCCGCTTGCTTTTTTCCTACAAGATTCAGCAACACAATGGAGAAGTCTAGAGATGGGGACAGACACACAGCACAAAAGAGGCAGTGGCAACTCCTCAGCCCACAGGGGCTAAGTGCTCACTCAGTGCTTGCCAAGGGCTCCCGAGAGGACCTGACGGCATCCTGACTGTGAGTGTTAGCTCTTGGATGGGAACTCTGGACTCAAGGCCCAGCTTCACACCTGGACAAAAGTCTTAGACTCTCTGGGCTCTAAACTCCTCCTTAATAAAATGACAATCATGCCATCCAGAGCTTTTGCAGGGCTTTGATGTTGCAGATGAGGCCTCTCTCTAGGAAGCACTCAGCTTTAGTAGAGGAAAGGTCAGGTAGATTTTAAAGAAAGAAACACATGGGTGCCATTAGACCTCAGGTAGGCAGGTAGGGGCTCTAGCCCAGGATGTGGCTTTAGGAAAAGCTCTAAAGAGGTTCCGTGAGAGTCAGCTGGGTAGAAGTGGTGGGTGAGAAACGTGGGTAAAAATCCCCATTGAAACCAACTAACCTCAGATGAAAGTTGGGTCACAAAAAGAGATAAGGTTAAAGGGCTGGGTGTGGCCCAGTTTATGAAAGGCCTGCCTAACATGATAGCCTTCGTCCTGCTGACAAAAGGGGACCACTTGGGGAATGATCTGACCCAGTGGCACAGAACACAGGAGCTGGGCAGCAGTGTACACAGGACACCCTTTCCTCCCAAGAGGACACATCTGTCCCTTGTCCCACTCGTCCACGTCATAGACTATACCGTCAGTGTGGTCAGTGTAGTGTAGAAGGTCATTTCAGACCTGCTGATACCCAGCACAGTGCTAGACGCTAAGGGAATACATAGGCAAGGCAAATCCTGCCCTCTAGTGGACACAGACTACAAACCGCACAAATCAACGTGTCAGGAAGGAGCTAGAAGGCAAACACAGAAAGAGGAAGTAGATGTGGGAAGCTAAGCAGAACCTAGAGGCACACATGTGTGGTTACAGTTGTCACAGCTGGAGGAGGCCACCCCTGGAAGGTGAATTTGACTCGAGACCGAGATGAGGCCGTGAATCCCCAGAGAGTAAAGGGAAGAGCAATCTGGGCAGAGAGCGACTGTGGAGGCCCCAAGGTGGATGGTGCCTGCCTTGAGAGAGAGCCTGTGTAGCTGAAGCAAGGGGAGCAGAGAGCTGAGAACAGGCAGAGATTTAAGGCGGTAGGATGCAGGTCTGGTTCTGATAGTCTTTTTAAAAATTTATATTCCTTAGAATAATGCATGTGTGGGTATGTCAGATTATCGATTACAGCACTATAATATATAACTCGAGTCAATATTGAGTTAACATCTTGCTTCCTACATGAGTTCTAATCTCTTTGTTTTTATTGAGTCCCTTCCAGTTGGTTCTCCACACAGTCACAAGATGGGTCTTCTTAAAATGTGGGTCTTTGAGCTAGAGACATAGCCCAGTTACGTAGTTTGTGTGGCACACATGAAGCCTTGGGTTCCGTGCCCAGCACGGCATAAATTGGAAATGGCAGTACATGCCTGTATCACCAGCACTCACTTGAGAGGTAGAGGCAGGAGGGCCAGGAGCTCAGGATCATCCAAAATACAGCGAGTCCAGTGCCACGTGAGCTAAGGAAGACTCTGTCTCAGTGGGAAAAAATCAGTCCACCACCTTTGGGACGGGGATGGGGGGGGGGAATCTCTGCTTTCACTTTAATATAAAATCCCAAACCATCACCCAGCCTGCAAAAACATGACCTGCCACTATCTGTCTATAGCCTCCATGGATGGCAGCAGCACTTCCTGCCCTCTCCAGCCACAGGGTACTCATGCTTCCTAGGTACTCTGGGATGGGAAGAGCAGGGTGCACTTTGCTGCCTCCACCTAAATCCCTCCTCCTCTCCCTCCTCTTCCTGCTCTTCCTCCTCTCCCTCCTCCCCTCTTCTTTCTCCTTTCCCTGTCTTCTTCCCCTCTCCCTCCTTCCCCTCTCCCTCCTTCCCCTCTCTATCCTCTTCCTCCCTCTCTTCCCCCTCTCTCCTCCTCTCCCTGCTTTCTTTCTCCTCCCACTGGTTCATAATGTAACTGTCCCCTCTTGTGAGGTCCTCCCTCGTAATGTAGCCACTTCTTACATCATTCTCTATCCAGTGTCATGCACTGATCACCTTTGAAACACCATGTGGTTTGTCTGTTTCTCCTGGAGCTCACCTGGTCACACGAACAGGGACTGCGCCTGTGTTCTCCCTTGTGTTCCAGCAGAAGCTCGGCAAGCACTTACAGCAGGTCCCAGGATCAACTGAGGTCCCCATCCCTCCATCTACTAAGCACCCTAAAGTGTCTCGTACCACTCAGCTTGCCATTAACTTCTGTTCTGTGGGGTGCAGTCTGAGGCCCCTCCACTGCCATGGTCCTTCTGTTTCAGATGCTGATTCCAGTTGCTTGAAAACGAGTGGCATCAAGAGTCAGGACTGTCACAGCCGAACAAGTAAGAGCAGGGTCACCATTTTTCTTCTGTATGCGCCTGAGTGGGACCAGTCACTTCCCCAGGGAGGTAGCAGAGAAATCAGGGATGGCTTTCATACATGTGATCAAAATCCTTATTTTCACTTGGACAGCGCATTTTAGAATTAAAGAAGTGTTCTGACTAGGGTCTATTACTGCAGGAGAGTTCTCTGCTTCCTGGTCCACTGTGTGGCCATCTCACTGAGGTACTTGGGGGAAGAGAACAAAGGCAATGTGGGGGACTGGCCAGGCCAGGAGTCTTTCTGAGCACTGAGATCTGCCTGGGGCAGAATCAAGCTCCACATCTGTTATGTGCCAAGCAGTCACCCTGTGCTAGCCTGTGCTAGCCACTTGCTGTGTGTTAAACCATTACATCCTGGAGCCCGCAGTATGACATGGGCATCTGATTACCCCTTTGACACCGAGGGTAACTAAAGACACTGCATTTCTAGACCCAACCCCTGGCAGTCATGGCCCAGATCAGTCTTAACCATGCCCTAAAGGCTCAAAAGAAATACCAGCTCTGGTGAGAAATGAAACTGCAGAATGGCTGTGGGTACCAGATCTTTTTTTTTAAGTAACTTTGTTTACTTACCTATTTATTTTTGCATCCTGGCTCCAGTTTCCCCTCCCTTCTCTCCTCCCTGCCCCCTTGTTCCCACCCCCAATCCACTCCTCCTCCATTTCTGCTTAGGAAAGGGCCAGGCTCCCATTTTAATGCAACCCTCTTGCCCATCAGAAAGGAGTGAGGTCTTGAAGAGCCATGGTGTTCTTTGGGTAAACCTCGTGTCTCTGCTGGGGGATTTTGCTTATAGTTTATCAGTAGACAGACATTTTGCAGCTTGGTAAGACTCCAAGCAGCGCACTTAAAGGGAGCCTTGTCCAGCCCAGCAACAATTCTCCCAAGTTAATGAGAAGTTACACCTCTCTCTTTCTCCCTTCCTCTCTTGCCTTTTCTGCCTCCCACTTTCTTTTCTTTTAACATCTCTCGTATTTTTATCATCTGAGATTATAATTACATCATTTCCCCTTCCCGTTCCTCCCTCTAAGCCCTCCCGTGTACCCGTCACCACTCTCCTTCAAACTCATGATCTCTTTTTCACTGTTACCGCATGGATATGCGTATACACATATATATTCCTGAATAGAACCTGTTCAGTCCTTATCATGTTACCTGGATGTATGTTTTCAGGACTGACTGTTTGGCCCTGAACAACCAATCTGTGTGCTCTCCCTGAGGAGGGTCTGTTCTCCCACTCCCAGCATTTCCTCGGTAGCCTGTAGCTCTCTGGGTAGGACTGAGGCCTCGTGGGCCTTTCCCCAAGTTTGCCACCTCCACTGGCGTCTTCCTTGTTCAGTCCATGACTGGGCTGTCATGTTGGTGAGACTTTATGGGTGCCGCTTAAGGTGCTACTAGGAGACACAGTCTCTCTTTGAAAAAAGCCAGTTTAGGAAGACAGGAAGCTGACTTTCTTGGGCTTCCTTCCCAAAGGCCTCCAAAGCTCTCACCTGTGGGAATTTGTCCGAGACTTGCTTCTGTCTCCTGAAGAAAACTGTGGCATCCTGGAATGGGAAGACAGGGAGCAGGGCATTTTCCGAGTGGTTAAATCAGAAGCCCTGGCCAAGATGTGGGGACAAAGGAAGAAGAATGACAGGATGACCTATGAAAAGCTGAGCAGAGCCCTGAGGTAAGTGAGCGGCGGGGCCTGCAGAGACGAGTTATAGAAAAGAGCGAGCAGCCGGAGAAAAATCACACATTTTCACAGCCTTTCTCCCCACCTCGTATGAAAGGGTCGTGAGCTAAACCTCTCCTCAGTTTCAGGTGGGATTACAGCTTGTAAAGTGACCCACCATCCTTTCCAGTTGGCCGCGCTCCCCGGGGGCATGAGGGGGTGGTCACCCTGAACCCATCGTGCACACACGCACACACACGCACACATGCCGGACTGACTGTGGAGAGGCTCAGACTTCAAGGTGTCTGGGAAGGGTTTAAGTGTAAGTTAATAGCAGGGTGTGGAAATACCAGGGTTGGTAAAGCCCTGTCACCCGAGAGGAGCAAGGAATGTTTACGTGCTGTTATTTTTCTTGGGGTGCAAAACCTTCCCTGGGTTTCTCTCTTCTGCTTGCCTTTCACAGATACTACTACAAAACGGGGATTTTGGAGCGAGTTGACCGGAGGTTAGTGTACAAATTTGGAAAAAACGCACACGGGTGGCAGGAAGACAAACTATGATCTGCGCACACCGAGCTTGTTTGACGGATTTCTGTTGTTTGAAACAATCAGATCAAAATAGACATTTGAAAGTCTTCTTCTTCCTCCTCCCTGTCCTCCTCTTCAAAACCTACAAACACGCTGATAAAATCTCTGCACGTCTCAGCTCTCATTTGGATTCAGTTGTCGTCTATTGGGGTGACGGCAGAACCCCTTAAGCAAGTGTCTTCACCCCAAGGGGGAGGAAGGGATGGTCTTTTGTGGCAACTTGGTGAGACATTATTTCCCTAATGAAGTGTTTGGAGCCGAGGTAGTCAGTGTTATGGGTACTGCTTCCAAAGAGGGGCCCATTGCACCATTAAGGACACGTTACCCTCCTAGTCCAGAGGTTCTGAGCGGTCAGCTGAGGCAGCTTACCTGGGATTAACTTTTAGGAGCAGATGAAATGTACGGACGGCGTGCTTACTTTAGATGTGAAATTATTCCATAGACAAACTGCCTAATAAAAAAGCTAAGTCACTAAGCTGGGACCTAATTGAATGTAGCTTAGTTAATGATAAGTTTCTTAACCAGATCATCATTTGTGACCACAGAGCCACAGCCACTTGATCCACAGCCAACCCCTCAGAACTTACATACTCGTAATTAGCCACACTGGGAACTGTTACTGAAATCACGGCCCCCTTTCTCCTCGCTGGTGGCTAGCGTCATTTCTACAGACTAGTCAACAGACATGTGCGTTAATTCCCAAATCACTGCTGTTTCTGTGATTCAAACTGTCAACCTGATCAAACCAGAACTCATTGATTCCCTCTGGGGCTAAGACGTTAAACCCTTGTAGAGCAGACAGTGTCCATCAGCCCACAACAGCCGGGCACGTCATCAGTTTCTCTTCCTTTCATACCTGATGAGTGCTCCGACTCTACCACAGAGTTTTATCTCTTGGTAAAAGTAAGAACAGTGAATTTGCAACAATAAGCGTTCACGGGTTAGAGTCTCCACACCTGCTGTTGGCCTGCAACAAGGTGAACCACCCCCAACCTGGACTTCCCCAGAGCTGAGACTGCCAAGTGATGAGGCACTGAATAGCAATGCAGGCTGAAGACCTCTCTGTTTAGAGTTTAACCTCAAAAAGCAACTTGTTTTAAAAAAAAAAAATGTGAATTACTGTAAAATAATCTATTTTTGGATTCGTGTGTTTTCCAGGTGGATATAGTTTATAAACAATGTGAATAAAATATTTAACATGTTCAATGTCTGTGTATTATCCAATTCAGCAACCTGAGAACCTTTGGAGGCCCAGTGTCTTGAAGCTGGGAATAGGGATTTTTTTTAAAGCCCTCCATAATCTAAGAAATAGATGGAGAATTCCTGCCCACTACCTTCAGAAACCATAAGTTTCCACTACCAGATGGAGCTCATGGAATAGCATGGCCAACAAAGGCATTTTTATCAGCTTCATGTCATTTCTTGTGTCTGAGTGCCTTGCCTGCATGAATGTATGTGTATCAAGTGCCCACAGGGGAGAGGTCAGAAGGCACTGGCCCCCGGAACTAGTCTTATGCCTGGTGATTGGTGATGGATGGCTCTTCTCTCTAGCCCCAACAGATAGAGTTTTGTGTGAAGCTCACGGTGTTCGCTTTAAATTTGCTTCCTTGGAGGTTGTAGTTTATTTCTTGCTGGGAATTATCTCTTATCGAAATCAGACTTAAGAGGGCTGGTGAGGTGGCTCAGAGGTTAAAAGCATTGACTGCTCTTCCAGAGATCTAGAATTCAATTCCCAGCACCCACACGATGGCTCACAACCATCTATAGCGAGATCTGGCACCCTCTTCTGGCCTGTAGGCATACATGCAGGAGGAACACTATAGGCATAATAAATATATATATATATATATATATATATATATATATATATTTTAAATCAGACTTAAAAATAACAACAACAAAAAAACTTTAAAAAATAAATCTGAACTCTAGTTTCCAGTGCCTTTTGGTGTTGACTTCCTGAAACTGAGCCAAAGCTGGGATCCACCCTGGAACAAACACTTGGTCACCTGCCTCTTGAGCACGAGGAGAGCAGCTACTATTCACGTCTGTTCTTAGTTTTGGCTTCTGAGTTTTCCAACATCTTAAATTTGGGGCCTGTGCCCTGGAGCTAAGTAGTGAGTGAAAGGCCTAAGACGAAGCTCAAAACCAATGGAAAGAAGCGGTCATCCCAGAAGGTGTCATGTTGAAAACTTTCAGACTTTCTTCCCATTCACAGCAGCACCAAGACTGGAAAGAGAGCAGGGTCTGAGGTGGACAGAACAGGCCAGAGGAAGACCCGCATGGCTGAGGGATGCTGCTCCGTCAGCACAAGCCAGCTCACCACACAACCCGGAGACCAAAACAACCCCTCTGCTGCCTGTGAAATTTTCATCTTACAGAACCATCAAAGCAGACACGCACTGTCAGCTCTTGGGCTGTGATAAACTGTCGAAGTCGGAGGCTTAGGACAAAAGCTGTGCTTCTTGACAATTCTGGGAATGAGAAGCCAGAAGTCAGGGCCCCTCCATAGCCGCAGGAATCCACAGTGTGCGCTAAGGGCAGAGCCATCATCATTCTTGCAGTGTGCCTTGGCCAGAGGCTGCAGAGATCTAGGCCCTGCCCATTCTGCAGAGCCTGCTCTTCCTTCTGCAGAGCCTGCTCTTCCTTCTGCCCCATGCCCTCCTCAGGATCACCTGGGGTGCCCACCTGGATTATCAGGAGATGCCCATTTTATGACCCTCAACCCAAAGATGTCTTCATCTTTTTTTTTTTTTTTTGCCAAAAAAAGTCACAATCACAGTTTCCAGGATGTTTGGGGGATTCAGCCTTCAACCTGCTACACTCCTCAAAGTATGAGTACATGCAAACAGAAGGCCCCAGAATAGAGTTCATCCAAGGACGGACAACACAGGGGTATTGCTGAATATCTGCTTAACTGTGCAAAGATGTGTTGCATTTGTTTATGTTGCGGAATATTTAACTATGTAAAGACGTGTTGCTGTTTCACCTTGCCTGATTAAGGCACCTGATTGGTCTAATAGAAAGCTGAACAGCCAATAGCCAAGGAAGAGATATAGATGGAATTTCTGGGGAGGGAGAGAAAGGAGGAGGAGGAATTTAGGGAGAAAGAAAAGGAGAAACCAGGGAGACACCAAGGGCCAGTCAGTCAGACATGGAGGAAGCAGGAAAGCAAGACATACAGGATGAAAGAAAGGTTAAGAAACCCCAAGGCAAAACATAGATAATTCGAAACAGGTTAAGTTAAATCAAAAGACCTAGTGGGCCAAGCCTAAGCTAAGGCTGAGCATTCATAACTAAGCTGGTTGGTGACCCAAAGATAATTCCAGCTACACAAGAGGTCATTTAAAGCACTGCTCTAAGCAAACGATGCTAAGGAGAAATAAGAAGTCAGCAGACAATGCTGAATCTGCTCAATCAAACAGGAGAACTTCCACTAACACAGAACTACAACAGCTTCCCACAGCAGGCCTCAGTCTAACACAGGGTGCCTTAAATCCGCTAAAGTATAACTTCTCTTTTCTTTTTCGGCTTTCAAGACAGGGTTTCTCCGTAGCTTTGGCGCCTGTCCTGGAGCTCACTTCGTAGACCACACGGGCCTCCAACTCACAGAGATCCGCCTGCCTCTGCCTCCCGAGTGCTGGGATTAAAGGCGTGCGCCACCACCGCCCGGCCAAAGTGTAACATTTTAA
>NW_004949096.1:7415255-7417361 GCF_000317375.1 Microtus ochrogaster | reverse complement strand
GGGGTGCACAATGGGGGGTGGATCGATGGCTGGAAGGTTCTGGGGGTGCACAATCGGGGCAGAGGTCTACAGTAGGGTATTGTTCAGTGCATCTATTCACGTCCACACAGGCACGTCCCCTCTGTGTAGTAAATTCCCCCCACCCCATGCCTCTGCCCTTGGCCAGAGAAATACCAGAGGGCATGGCGCAAAGGTTTGTAAAGCTCTTCTTCAACTGATATTGCGTTCTTGACTTTGCCAGCACTGTGAGTCCCGGGAGAATAGGGACATGTGACACAGCTGATCCCAGCCTGGACTGGGCCAGCTGGACCCAGGGCTGACACATGACTGTTGTTGGAAACCACTGGACTGTAGAGTGGGCATGGCCAGGCCAAAGCCAACCGTGTGTCTAGGCACCGATATCCGCACTTCCTCTCTCACCCTCCTGGACATTTAGCTCTGTAACTCTAAGGCAACAACCTTAGTGCCCCTTAAGTGGAACATAATTGGACAAGAAACGAAACCTAACGAGGGAAGTGAACCCCATCCATGTCTCCATCTTTGAAAGTCACAAGTGGCTTCCAGAGAAAAACTGAAGTTACTCCCAAGTATTAGATGAAAAACATGCTAGAGCGTGTGGTTGTTAACTGCCAACTTATTTCAGGAAATAAAATACGATAAAGCAGAACAGTGTGTCCTAAACTCCCTGACCCTACATGTATAGCCCATAAATAAGCAACCTCCTTCCCCATGGGTACATGGTATTTGTCTTTAGTTCATCCTACAGACTTGACAGACAGACAATTATAGTAGGTCCCTGCTCTGACAGGACTCAGCAGCAGCTGTAAAAATCAAATAAATCAAATACAGGTATACTTACTGCCTGGGTTCACAGATAGACCAGTCTCTAATCTGCTCAGATAGAGGGGAAATTCAGGGTAACAAAAACTGCCAGTGAAAGAGACAGAGTTCATGTCTCTCAGCCAGGGGCCTCGGAGTTTTCTGAAACTCCGGGTGGTTGTGAGCCACCCAATGTGGGCACCAGGACCCAAACTCACATCCTCTGTGCGAGCTGAACGTGTCGTTCTTAACCTCTGAGCAATCACTTCAGCTCCCAAGGGCTTTTTTTTTTGGTTGTTTGTTTTTTTGTTTGTTTGTTTGTTTTCAAGACAAGGTTTCTCTGTAGCTTTGGTGCCTGTCCCGGAACTAGCTCTTGTAGACCAGGCTGGCCTCGAACTTCCAGAGATCCACCTGCCTCTGCTTCCCCAGTGCTGGGAGTAAAGGCGTGCGCCACCACCGCCCGGCTCCAAGGGCTTATTCTAAAGCCCCTGAAAAGTGAGCAGCTGAGGTCCAGGTAGGGTAATCTGCAAAGTCCAGACACTGACTGTTTTCTCAGTGTGCCAAAGTCACTCAAAAACAAACAGTGACCTCTGGCTGCTGGCACTTGCGTTGTTCAGACAGACAATGCTTGTGTTATCTAGAGGCACATTCCACATTATACAGAGAGCTGAAAGAAATCAAACACCACTGTGGTAATCTGAAGGTAATTGGCTCCCATAATCTTTTAGGGAGTGGGACTATGAGGAGGTGTGGCTTGTTGGAGGAACTGTGTCCCGTGGGGTAGGCTTTGAGGTTTCCTGTGCTCAGGGTACTGACAGTCTCTCAGCTGACTTCCTGCTGTCATCAAGTCACCACACTCTCAGCTCCAGCACGTCTGCCTGCACGATGCCAAGCTCCCCGTCGTGATGATAATGGACGACATGTCTGAAACTGTGAGCCACCCCAATTAAATGTTCTTTCTAAGAGTTGCCGTGGTTATGGTGTCTCTTCACAGCAATAAAAACCCTAAGGCACACGTAGATCATTTTATTGCAAAAACATAAGCAAGTACAAATCAACCTATGTGAAATCACTGTGTATTAGCATAAATACCATTTCAACTGGAAAAAAAAAGAATCTGATAAGAAACAAACAGTAAGTTTCAACAGTGCTAAAGTTATGTTTGGTAGACACTGATGTATTAAGTATGGTTTTGCTTATAAGGACCTTAGAAAAATAAAATTTCTGTGTGGACCATATTTATCTTCTTCATTCGTGTGTGTGTGTGTGTGTGTGTGTGTGTGTGTG
>NW_004949096.1:7400097-7415155 GCF_000317375.1 Microtus ochrogaster | reverse complement strand
GAGAGAGAGAGAGAGAGAGAGAGAGAGAGAGAGAGAGATATGTATATATATTTCAGGCCATGAGGTAACATGAGAAAACATCAATCTCACCAAGATTTTTATCTTATCTAATCCAATTATGTTTCTGCCTAGAAAACTTTTCTTGTAATCATTTAAATGTAATCATTCTGAGTGCATGATCTGAACAGAAGTCCTAAGCAGATCCACGTTTCTGTTAAGTGACTGCTAAGCCCTAACCTTTAGCTCCCCCTTGGGAGACAGCATCAAAAGCATTGCTATTATTCACTCTAGAAGCCCAATTATCACTTTAAACATGTCAGCATGAGCTTGCACGTCAGCGGGGGTGAGCGGTCCAGCAGTGGCTACAGGCAAGCCCTGAGCTCTGCCTCAGGAGAGATCTTGGTGGAGGGCGAGGCTGAGCACCTGGGGCCTCACAGGTTAGCCTTCTCCTTTGCAGAAAAGTGAGAGCCGGCCTGCACGTAGGTGTGAATGGCGTTCTGTGTGAAGGAAGAGAAGACCAGCAATGTTAGCTGACTCACGGGCACCGAGGCATCTCTCTCCCAACAACCCAGACGCGCACTCCCCGGGAACGATGTCCTATTGTGTGGAGACATGAAGCATACGTGTTGGCAGGCCAGTTCTTTACATCTCTAAGAAAATGCCTAGGAGCTGCTGCACTGACAAGTTAATGCCAGTGGAGACCAAGCTGTATCTGACCCAGCCCAGTGCACGCTCCTCTGTGGTCACACCACTCTGGCTCACCTTAGGCTTCTCGGCATTGTATTTATCCAGAAGTGCCTGGATGCGCGCCCCGTACTCAGGGTCAACGTCAGAGAAATTCTTGACCTGGATTCAAAGGAAGACACATATAAAATGAGCAAGCTATACTTATGTGGTATCTATCGCCAAAACACATATGATCTTTATCCTACGTTCCTGGCACATGGATCCTGAAGCCTTGGAATTTACCGCCTTCAGTGTGCCACTGAGGAGGTTTGTAGAAAGTCTGATGAGCTTCAGGGTGGAGCTGGTACCAGACACAACAAACAGAGGAACTGAAGGTTGAGAATTCCAATACACCCTAAGCATCCAGGGAGGGCAGAGGGCCTAGAGATGGTGCCCAATCACCTCATACAAGATGGCCTCACCAGCCATGCCCACGAAAGCCCTTGTATGAAAGGGCTTGTGGAGCTTCTGGTAGCTGTGAACATGTAGGTGTTGGAAGGGTGATGTAGCCGAGAGGTGTGGAAACTGCCAGCCCTTCCCACAAACCTAGCTTATGTCTCTTCCATGTAAGGAGTACGGCGATATCCTTTATGATGAACAGGTGATCCTAGATAACATGTTTTCCTGAGTTCTGTGAGCCATCCTAGCCAATCACTAACCTTGGCAGATGATCCAGGAAACCCTGGGACAGAGGTCAGAACTTTTAAGATTTATTTATTTATAATGTATATAGTGTTCTGCATGCATATATGCCTGCATGCCAGTAGAGGGCACCAGATCTCATTATAGCTGATTGTGAGCCACCAAGTGGTTGCTGGGAATTGAACTCAGGACCCCTGGAAGAGCAGCAGCCTGTGCTCTTAACCTCTGAGCCATCTCTCCAGTCCCCAGTAGTCAGAATTTATGGATGTGTCAGGTATCCTTGACACATAAAGTGGAAGGGGTCTCACAGGGTTGACCCCTAGAGCTAAGATTATAACACTAACTCCAGGGACTCCTGTCACAACCAAAATGAATCACAGAACAACTAAACACCACCAGAGAATTCTAAGAACTGTTTGTTGTTGAAGGAGAAAGCATACAACCAACCTCATGGGCTATTGGGGGAAAACACACCTGGAGGACTTGTACCAGCCGCCTGTAAACAGCTGACCTCCAATTTGGGTATTTCCATAATCTGTATGCAGGAACAGACTTGACACTGCCTAGATATAGAAAGAAGCACAAGCCTGGTATCTGCCAGGCAACTCCATGAAGGAATGCCCAACCAGCAGTTGTGCTCCGGCAAACAATGAGAGGAGGCAGGACACTGGGGACAAACAGAGAGCCTTAGCAATTCAGTGTGTGTGACAGGAGACTGCCAAGGATGCGAGCCCAGTTCTGCCAGGCTGCACTGCCTACTCTCATCAGGAACAAATAATAAAACCTGCCCTGCCTAACCATCAGACTCTTTGCTGGTTCTTGACCTGGGTTCTAGAACATTCCAAAGAGTGGTCCTATGATCAGAGAAGCAACAACTAACACAAGGAAACCAAAGGGCTACTATGTTTGCAAAGAATGTACACCTGCAGCAAACCAAAAACCTAGATGCCAGAGAGAGGGCTTCATGTAGCTCAATGAGCAGCCAGCAGACACATCCCAGCACTTGACTCAGCAAGCATCTACTCTGCCTGAAGGACAGTCACAGACTCATGACACTGAGCCTTGACACAGGCTTCGAACCACAAGACTGGAAGCAATACCTCTCATGTTCTGAAAAGCTTAAATGAGACTAAGGCAAAGCCACATCTGGCCATGACACACTACTGAGAGCAGAAGGGGCTGCAGGTGAATTAAACAGCATACACAAGAATTTACGTTAAACTCAACTAAATTTCTACATGCTGGAGAAACAGGTGAGAATGAGAGTGTTATCACACCAGACAAAACATCAAGACAAGATAATCATAGTTTGACTCAGAGTTGCTGCACTGCTTAAAGATCATCTTAGCTCAGGCAAACTGGAAACTACGCTTCTTGTAAGGTTGTCCCACACGGCTGCACTATCTGTATGAGCCAGCAGGCGGCACCCTTCAGCTATCAAAGCCGGACTCACCGCTTTCTTCTGAATGAAGAGCTGAGCATCTTTGAGGTGGCCGGCGATGTTCTCACACAGGCGTTTCCGCTCCTCCTCGTTCAACACCTTCCTGTAGAATGTCCCCACCTGCTCAAGCAGTAACAAAAAATAGAACGGCCATTTTACCATGAACAAAATTCACCCAAGAGTCCACGTTTGAAATACACAATTTAGAAAAAAAGATCACTGAAAATTTTTAACTAAAACTGCCATCTGTGTTGAACTAATTTCTGTTCTGCATTCATTTGTTGACAGTAGCTCATAACCAGTTCTCTTCTCTGTGTCTCTGTACAGATATGTATGTGTGCATATATGTACAAGTATCTGTCAGTGTCTGTGTCTTTCTCAGGATTAAAAACTTCTCAGGATTCTCACACTTAGAGCCAACATGCTTCCAAGACGCATGCTCACGCCGAAGGGTAATAGCTCCACAATGGCGCTCTTCCCTGGTTTTCAGCAATGCTGAGACCAGTTCTAGCCTTCCGCAACCTATGAAACCTGCGGTTCTTTAACCCCTCGGAGACTTAACACCTTCACAAAGAGAAAAACCAGTCCCACCACCCGCCTATAATCCCAGCACTCAGAAGTCAGAGGCGAGTGGCTCTCTGAGTTCGAGTCCAGCCAGAGTGAGAGAGTGAGTTCTAGGACAGTCAGGACTGTTACATAGAGAAACCCTGTCTTGAACCAGCCCCCCCCAAAAAAAAAATCCCACCACCACCAGATATATACTTTCAGCACACCTCCAGTTATGACTGTGACTCACTCCTAGTGTGTAATAACTGAGCTGTCAACCTTTTCAGAACATTTTATATAGTTTGTTTATAGAAGGAGAGAGGAGGTAGGAGAAAGGAAGGAAGGAAGAAGGGAGAGAGGGAAGGAAGAAAGGAAGGAGGGAGGGAGGAAGGCAAGCAAGACATATAAACCTAAAACAAAAAACAAAAACGAAATTTATACATGTATGTGTTTGTCGTGCACAAGCTTACACACACGTGTGTGTAGATGCTAGAGGACAACTTGCAGGCATCAGCTCTTTCTTACACGTGGATTCTAGAGATCAAACTCTGGTTGTCAGGCTTGGCTGCATGCACCTTCACCCACTGAAGTCACTACGCTGCCTCAGAAGGAATTTCTGGAAGCTTTTCCAGTGGTTCACTACAGCCAGCTTGTCATGGGAGCTCACTGTCAATTGTCCAGGAATTCTGTAAACCAACTGTCTACACACACGCAACTGTTGTGGAATATTAGTTTAAGATGTGTTGCATTTGTTTAATGATGCAAAGATGCATTGCAGTCTTTTATATTGCATTTGTTTAACTCCGTGAAGCTGTGTTTCTTTGCCTAAAGTATCTAACTGGTCTAATAAAGAGCTGAACAGTCAATAGCAAGGCAGGAGAGAGGATAGGCAGGCCTGGCAGGCAGAGACAATAAATAGAAGGAGCAAGAGAAAAAGGAGCGAGAAAAGAAGGGGGCAGTGCACAGCCAGACACGGAATAAGAAGGAAAAAAAAGATACACAGAAATAGAGAAAGGGAAAAGCCCAGAGGCAAAAGATAGATGGGATAAGTTAAGAAAAGATGGCAAGAAACAAGCCGAGCTAAGGCCAGACGTTTATAAGAAATAATAATTTGAGAGCCCCAGCAAAAGAGCAAAGAATAAAAACAACCAGCAACAGGCAACTTTTTATTCTGCAACTTTTCTGAGATCTTGGTCATTAAATCCCTTCTTTGTTAGTTCTCCAAAGTTTTTCTGTTTTTCTTTCTTTCCTTCTTTTTTTCTTTCTCCCTTTATTTCTTTCTTTCCTCCCTTCCTTTCTTTCTAAATTTATTTCATTTTATATGTTTAAACTGCATGTATTATACTGTGTACCACATTAGAACTGGAGTTTTGGACAGTTGTGAGCCACGTAAGTGTGCTGAGAATTGAACCCTGTTTGTCTACAAGAACAGCAAGTGCTCTTAACCACTAAGCCATCTCTCCAGGCCCTCTCCCGAGCTTTTGCTCTGTCCTTGTAATGTTCTTCATGAGAAGACAGGTCTGATATTAACAAGAAGACAGGTCCTCTCAGCTAGGTGGAGAAAGCCACATGAATCACTTAAGGAAATCAACATGAAGCTTCTTAGGTACTTCTCAAGACTTTTACTAGTGCACCAGTATGCTTGAATCCAAAATGCCAGTATGATGGCTGGTTAAAAATAGGAGTCCTATGTAGTGATAAGAAAACTTCTCACTAAAATAAAAAGGGTCCTAAGAAAGCTCACACAGCAAGCCTTAGTGTGCAAATGGCAGTCTCGTTAACTAACTGGTTTCTATAGGAGTTGCATGGCTTGCTTTGTTCCTGTCTTAACCTCACAAAAGCAAATTCCTTGAGCAGCAGAGGCTACACTGCAATACACCTGATGCTACCCATATCTCTAAAAATAATGCACTTACTATAAAAGCCTTTACAAGTTATTTCAGGCTCACCTAAATGTGCTTTATATCCCATAATAAAACAGCACACACGCGCATGCACGCACGCACACATACACACCATACACACACAAAGACTCACTTACGTATTTATAAATATTTCGCTTGGAATCTACATTTTCAAACTGAGAAAATAAAAATAGTTCTAATTGAATTTAAATATCAATTTGCAGAATGCTCCCACACAGGACTGTGGAGCAACCCTACTCTCATTCTTTGGCTGGGCGTGGTGGGTGTTGCCCTAGGCACATCCTAGCCTACACACAAGCTCCCACAGCTGCCACCGGAAAAGCCCACAAGGCAGCCACACATGACTGGAAACAGGGTGGGCACCTGACCGAGGGCAGCAGGCTGAGCCACGGCCAAGGACACACAACCTGGTCAGAGGATGGCCAAGACCATCTGACTACTGAGAAACAGAGTGGAAGGCGCTCAAAAAGAGAAGAGGAAAGAAAGCGGCCAGAAAGGAGTCAGCCACAGGCACGAGCAAGCAGTGGAAGTTGAGAGGGGGAAAGTGGGGGCCCACAGTGGGAGCAAAGCAGAAGTGAACATCTGGAGCACAGCTGAGCCACGTGCCCAGGAGCCCGGCGTGGAACCCCACATACTCTTGTTCCTGATGGTGTCTGTGTTTTGTGGCTCGGATTCAAACCCAAGGCCCTGCCCGTGCAAGGCAAGGCAAGCGCTGTACCGCATTCCCAGCCCGACAGCTGTCTGGGATCTCCAGGTCTAACGCCTGGAAACTGGGCTGTTCTGCTAGGATGCGCGTGTCTTACTTGCCCATTTCTTAGATACTCAGGAAATCATTTTTCCTGAGCTTTTCCCAATTGCATCCCTTCAATAAAGCCTAGGGGAACTGAAACTGCATCCCCAAATCTTGACTAGAAAGGACAGTATGGTACTCTTTGGCTCCACACAACAGCCTGATTCACTGTTAGAGCTAAGTCTTCTCTGACTTCAATTCAGGATGCATTAGGCACTTTAAGCAGTGGACAATAAGTCACTGTGACAGCATATGTCTTTAGTCTCAGCACTTGAGAGACGGAAGTAGATACCTATGAGCTGGCCTGGTCTACACAGCAAGTTCTAGGCCAATGAGACTGATAGGGTTATATAATGAGGCACTGACAAGAAAACCAGCCAAGTGCCCACCACAGAGCCAAGGAAGCCGTTACCTGAGTGACATTGTCCTCGTTAGCACTGTTGAAGCGCTGCACATCTGTGGAGCAGTAGGAGTGGTGCTCCAAGGCAGAGCGCTGCTGCTCCGGTGCGCTGAAGCTGTTGGGGTAATAGTTCGGGGCACCACCTTTAAAGAGAAGCAGAGACCGACTTAGGGAAACAACAAATATCCCCACGCCATCAGTGTGGGAAGGAGCAGGTACCAGCGGTAACCAGACACACATACATTAGCTGCCAATGTATTCACACCACACACTGGGCAATGGTCCCTCCCTTCCCAGGTCTAGCTTCAGGCTCAGTGGACAGACGCTGCCCTCCCTAAAAGCTCACGTGGGCTGCCTCACTCTAAGTCTGATCTCAAAGGCTGTGTCAGTACCTCAAAGGGTCTTGGCTTATCTGCACCAAGAAGAATCTTCAAAGCTGTGGTTGCCACTGAGATCGGTCCAGAGATCTGACAGTTTCATTCAGATGCAGGCGTCATCCAAACAGCAACTCTCAATTGCGCAGAGCAACCTAACTCTATCCCTGTTCCCTCACCTCAGACCAAAAGTGGCGCTCTGAGATGTTCAGGACTGCTGACCTAGGGGCTGGGCAGGGGGGCTGGGGTTAGAACCCGCTGACCTAGGGGCTAGCTGGGCAGGGGGGCTGGGGTTAGAACCCGCTGACCTAGGGGCTAGCTGGGCAGGGGGGCTGGGGTTAGAACCCGCTGACCTAGGGGCTAGCTGGGCAGGGGGGCTGGGGTTAGAACCTACATTTCTGCCTCTGTCACCATGAGAAAACTTGATGACACTCTTTCTCACACGGATTTTAGAACTTTTCTCCTTAGCAGACTAATGCTCACCTCAATTCTACTTTTATATTCTCCCCTAAAGAAAAGTTTTTTTTAAAAGGGAAGGGTGTTTTTCTTTAATCTGTATTTACAATATGTTAGCATTCATTTATCCAGATTTATTGAACAGAATATTGGCAGATATATTTACACAACCTTTATGATCCTGAGATAAATGATAAAGCTCTTCTTTTTCTCATCTTGTCATTTTTTAGTTAGTTTTTATTTACTGTGTGTGTGTGCTTGTACCACAGAACTGTGTGGATCAGAGGACAATTTGTGGGAGTCAACTCTCCCCCCACCACGTGGGTCCCAAGGATTGAACTTGGGTCTTCAGGCTGGCAGTAGGTGCCCTTACCCCCTGAGTCATCTCAATGGCCCCTTGTTTTGATACACAAAATTTCCAGACCACACCCTGCTTTAGCTGATATCAGTAGATAGCCTAGCAGAGTCTACACTGCCTGTACAGGAACACTGCCTGGGAACACAGGGGCCTTACAGGAAGAAGCCTGTGATTGGAAAACTTCACAGATCTCTGCAGTGACAGATTATCCACTGTGGATAATTAGAAGACACTTCCTGTCACAGTGATCAGGACACTGAGGGTGTGTGGTGTTGGGGGAGGGTAGCTATTCTACAGGGTTCTTCATTTCAGAAAGTAGCCCTGGAGCTGCTGTGCTAGTACCAAAGGCAGAGGGCTCAACAGCCAGACACCACAGTATTCCTTCACTAAGAATTCACCCTTTGAGAATTTTTAGATTCTATTTCCAAATACATTCTGACCTTTACCCAAACGTGGGAGTTGTCTCGAAGGTATTGGCAACTGGGAACAATCAAGTTCTTTCATGAGAATTTCCAGAGCATAGCCCAAATGCGCTCTAAAATCAAGCCGAGGGCTTCAGCATCTACCCCAAAGCAGCTTTCTTGCAAGTGTATCAATGGGATGCAAACATAAAACTATTCACTACAAATGAAGCTCAAGATAAACACAGATGTTTGTGCTAGGCACAGCTGCAATAACAAAAGGACCACAAAAGGGGGGGGCAAAGTCTGTAAGAATGAAAAGACACATACAGACTTTACAGACCATACAGATGCAGGGACTATCTGTAACTTCAGGGCCCTGCCTCTAGAGCCCTAAGAGAACAGAAATACTATATCCACTCAGCGGAGTTTGGCAGAAAGGGTACAAGCTCAGTAAATACCAGAGAGGCCTGGGAGTGATCACGGGGGTGGGGGTGGGGGGGCAAACACTGAATGGCATGTATAAAAACAACTAAATGTGTAAAAGTCATCATTGTAAAGAACAGCAAGAAAAACATAAAAATACAATCACCATGGCCTCTGGGTGTCAGAACTCTTAAGTCACTTTTTATCATCTATTTTTCAAGTCCCCTTTAATATATATATTCTTTTTATTGGAGGTATACCCTAAATATTCAATATCTTTAATTTTCATTTAGATAGCTATGGCTACAAATAAACATCACTGGTCAAACTTCTATAGAGATGGATTTCTGCAGCCTATTGCTGAAAGATGGGCGCCCAGCAAGAAATTAAAAACCAAGTTGTTCATTAGGAGGAATATTAAAAGAAAGCACAGCAACCAAGTGTTCAGTATGGCTAATCAGAATCAAAACCTGAGGCTGTCTGGGCAACAGCATCAAAAAGGATAATTAAATAGGAAAAGTCATGCTCTTGACAAATGAACCCCAAAATACCCAAATGCAGGAGAACATCATCTCAGCTGATGATTTAGGTAAATTCAACCTGGGAGAAGACCCAAAAATGCGAGCCTATTTCCACCGTGTCTGACAGACAGTTGGAGGTTGTTCTAAGTGGATGAGGATGTAACTATTTGATTCTTTTGACATTAAAACAGCTCATACAAGCAGGTCCATGCCATCCTGACAGGTGGTCAGGATCCTTCTGTAACTATGAGGTCACCTGGGGAGTGGCTGTCTTCAGGATACGTGGTCTAGGGCAGCTCCACTGCCTAGACAACAGAATGCTAATGATTTAACGTCTCAGAGTGATAAAACGATTGATCATTGGAGTTGTCCTTTTTATCATGCTAAAATCTTTTGTTACATTTTCCCCTCGTTTGTATTTGGGTATAAAAATGTACGGGATGAAATGCAGGTGATTTCAGTATTCACTGAACTGCCCCCCTGGTACTTTCTATGGTTGCTGTTATTATTTTCCATGCGTCTTTATATTCCTTACTAATATTTCAAAAACCCCATGTTCCTACCCTGGCAAGAAGTGTTTTTGTCGAGGCCGGTCCACAACAGAATATAGAAAAGGCTTTCCTGATTTTCTCTATCTCCCTCCTTCCCTTCCAAACTCCAGGCAGATCTAGGCCTCCAGCCTCACCAGAACCACAAGAAGAAGCATGGACTCTGTGCCTTAGCATTTTCAAGGTCTCAGTCCCAGTAAGAATGACTTGGGGAGCTGTGCAGTTTGTAACCTAGGTTGAGTACACACCGCTGAGTGGGGGAGGGAGACATCTCAAAAAATGTAACTAACACAGCCAGAAACAAGAAGAGACCACAGGCAGCTCAAAACTTCCCACTGAGCATCAGACCTGGTAGCCTGCAGCACCTGCAGAGCACGGTACAGCGCAGGAGGTCTCAAGGGAGCTAGTTTGGGAATCACTGGCCGGCATCCCAGCCCACTTCCCACGCTCTCTGCCACATCAGGCCTACCCTGATTGTCGTGCATGCACATGGGGCCGTCGCGCTGGTAGTTGGCCACTCGAGCACGATAGGGACAGTTCACAGGAATCTGGAGATAGTTGGGCCCCAGGCGATGGCGGTGAGTGTCCGGATAGGAAAAGAGGCGACCCTATGGCGGTACACATGGGGGACGTCAGAAACAGTTGCTTATGAAATAGGAAATGTGCTACAAACATCATTCTAGAAACCCAAGTACATGACTATTGCATAACCCTGCCTAGCTCTGCTCAGCAGATCCAAGCCTCTTCCCACTAGAGAGTGCATTCTCTCTTTTAAAAAAATCATTCCTAATGTCCTATAGCATCTGTCCTAGACAATGATGCCTGCCCATTCCCCAGGACGCCATAGTGCCTTGGTATGGTATTTCATATTCTGCCTCCCCAGAATCTTGAATTAATTCTCCATCTCCCCACCCCTCTACTCCAGGGAAAGAACTGAACCTTTGCTCATAAAACACAGCATAATTCTACAAAGCCAGCTGTGCGGAAACTGTTCAAAGAAGCATTTCCCACGGTGCACGGGGAATTGGACACACTCTGTGTTCTGGGACCAACCAACACGGAGAGGAAGCTATGGTTGGAGCTACTGGCCCTCCACAGCCACAGTATCATACTCCGCCTTGAAACTCCATCTCAAACGCCATCTTGTTCCTAGACTGTGTTACTGACCCTGTCTCATTCATTTCAACCTCAGACCCACCGTCGCACTCTGCCTTACACTACAGTGGCCCAGCCTTTCACAGCAACACACCCAGCAGGGCAGTGCGCAGCTCATATAATGGAAAAAGCCTAAGATGTCCCCAGTGTCACAGCAAAGGAAACCCACAGACACATGAAAAAGCTCGGCTTGCTCTCCGAGCAACCTGACGCTTGCTTAAATCAGAACTGACGTCAGCAGCAACCTTCAGCCTCTGTGGTCTGATCTAAGGTCTAATCTTTAACATGCTCTGTGGTCAGAGTCTAAAATCACAAAAGATTGGTCTGCACAGCAATAATTATTTTCCTACTGATTCCTGGTCCAAAGTAGAATTTTCACTCTTTGAACTCTTGGCCGAGCACCCTAGAAAGCAGTTTAAAGGGTGCTGAAGGCCTGGTGAGATCACATGATTAAACTATTTCACTGCCATTAATCACAAAATCAGGCTAATAAAAATTAACTATGAATGATTTTTCACAGATAGAAAATAGCCAAGTATCACCTTAAAATAGGAAATGGATAAAATTATGTTGTCAGTGATTCTAATCATTTATTATATCTTACAGACTGAGCTAACCATGTTATTTTTTTCTAAATATATATATATATTTCTACTATATATATTTTCCGAGATCAAGTGTTCACATCTTCAAATATTAAGACACTTTATCATGGATGTGGTTTGCAATCGGTTTAACTAAAGAACAGCCACCTAAGGATGTTTCATCCCAATCATCTCACAGGAATTAAGCACCTCAATTAAAATCCAAATGAAAATTCTAGCAATTCCTCATAGACCATGCCAAGTTATACACTGTGTGCACATGTAATGCGTGCACACACACAGACACCTGCCTCAGAACGTCTCAGCTCAGTGGCTTACCTGGAGCATTTTATCGGGGCTGGGCTCAATGCCAGGGGGCATGTTGCTTGGGTCAAAAGCCATCTGCTCAACTTCAGCAAAATAATTAACTGGGTTTCTGTTTAAGACCAGTTTGCCAACTGGTATAAGAGGGTAGTCCTGGTGAGGCCAGATCTGAAAACAATGTCATAGTCATAATTACCAGATAACCTGCTGGCACATATTAAAGGTATTCATGAAAACACCAACTCGCAAATATAATCACACCAGTGAAAATAATTCTGAACCCAATAGAAACATGATAAGAATTTCAGGTGACTGCATTATCATATTGCAATAGGAAATGGCAAATATTGACAACTGTGCGGAACCAGAGCATATTAGCTTTTCAAACCTTGCCCCCTGCTAATAACACAGAAAGTGTCCAAAGTGACCTCAGTAAACTTCCCACACAGGAGAGGAAGTGAGGCATTGACAGGCACCCACTCACAGGCACAAGGACCCTGCAGAGTTACCCATCACTGTAAATGTTTAGCTGTGATTATTTATAAAAATAATAACTATAATTTATAAAAAATAATAACTAATTTTTAACTATAAAAATAAAATAATATTTTATTATTATAAACAGGAAGACACTTATAAAACGACACAGTTCCTGCTGACTTACCTTGGTAAGATCAAATGGATTAAATGGGAAAGTTTCTGCCTCCTTAAAAGTCATGACCTGGATGTAAAAAGTCCAGGACGGATAGTTGCCTTGGGCAATGGCATTGAAAAGATCTCGGAGGCCGTAATCTGGGTCTTCCTGGGTAAGCCTTGCTGCCACTTCCACGGGCAAGTTTTTGATGCCCTGGTCAGTCTGTAGAGAAAAAGAAGAAAGCGCAAACCAAGTTTAGAGAAGAGGTAACCAAAATGTAACCAGACGACACTTTCTTTACATCATGCTTCTGTTGTTCAGATCTGACTATTCTTATTTATCCCGTTCCTCTTCAACGTCAAGGGAATCTCTTCCACACTTTTCACACTTAAAATCATTGCTCTCTTTCCCTTTATGTATTCTACATCATTTATACTTTTATGCTTATATTACTTTATAACCAGAAAAATACTTTCTTACTAATAAAAACTCTCATCGCTACCCAACAAGAGAAAATAAAAACTAAAGGGTTTTTACATTTATTTTTAGCTGATGCATTAATTATGCATATTAATGGAGATTATTTAGCACTTACTTAAAGTAAAACACTTAAATCTTTTCTTCCAGGTTTTGAAGTTTGCAGCACAGTCTGCTGTGCAAAGGCACACGAGAACTTGGTCCTCCCAGCTGTGACGCCTACCATCAGCCATCCTTTCCCATCCCTCCAGCCCCTACCCTCCCTGGCCTCTGATGACCAACATTCTAATTTCCTCCTCTAATTCCCAAATCCCACCTCTGCGACACTGTGTGCCACATCATGTCAGTTAGCGCAGTGATCTGCAGTTCCCCTCAACGCCACAATGACAGGGCCTCCCTCTGTGTCTCTGTCTCAGCCTCTGTGTGTGTGTGTGTGTGTGTGTGTGTGTGTGTGTGTGTGTGTGTGAGTGTAGACTAAACAGCAGCCCACTGTATCACACCTTCTTAAGCCATTCACCATCTGATGAACACCGCTGCAAAAAGCTTGAAAGTTGTAGATGCCTCTTGGACGCATTTGCCTTAGATAAACACCAAGGAAATCTGGAAAGAACCTAATGCCCACTTTAAAACAGCTCAGACAAATTCCTAAAATAGTGATCAGTATAACCCTCCATCTCTGTTGTTTTCCTTTCGTTTTGCTAAGAAATTAAAGAACTGAGTTCATCGAGCTACCAGGAATTTCACTGTAGCTACGCTAGACCAATTCTCTATGAGCTGGCAAGATCAACATTCTGCCTTTCCAAATAAAACAATCACACCCAAAAAGGCATTACGTCACTTTCCCCAGAACTCCTGTCAACTGGCTGACCATGTGCTTAAGAAGACTCTAGAAGCCACATGTCATGGAAACACTTAGCAAAATCAACTCTGAAAGGGGCCAAAGGAAAAGGCAACTTCAAGATTTAAAAACCACCTGCAGGTTACCCAATGAGCCAATATGTTCAATGTATTCTAACAATGCAATATTGTTCTTATTTTCACCAAATTCCTTAGGTTAAAAAAAGAGTCACAACAAATCAGAATAAGCTATACTAATGAGCAAATGAATGAATCCAAATGCATCTCAATCTGTCTCAGGATCCTCTGTTGAGTGAACCTGTAAGCAAACTATTCAAGTCTGTGGACGCTGGAGAGGCATCCCAATTTTACAATGAAATGAACTTTCAACAATATGCCCAATGTCACAGCTACCTGGGATAGTGAAGATCCGAGTTAAGGTTGGCCTAACTCCAGGGCTACCGACTAGGCTCCGTATCCCCCACAGTCACTGAGTCTTGCTCTAAGTGACCTTACACAACAATTATAAAACCAGGGACCAATTGTCTTCTTAACATTGGTCCAAGATATAAAGGAAACAGATTTCCCATTTAATACATATAAATAGCTTGTTCAAATAAGTATTAAAATATGACAGAAGACAGCAGGCCTGTGGTATGTTGTTAAAAAAGGACAGATGTGCTGAGCCTGGCCGTGTGGGCCTGAAAGCCCAGCTACTCGGGAGGCTGAGGTGGGAGGACTGCAAGTTCAAGGCTCAGCTGAGTTACCAAGTAAGTTCAAGGCTAACTGGGCAACCTAATGAGATCCTGTCTTAAAATACTAGAGGTACTGGGGATGCAGCAGTTCAGTGGTAGGGTACCTGCCTAGTGTGCACGGGGCTCTAGGTTCAGTTCCAGTACCACAGACACAAAAACGAGGGAGGCTTCATTTCTCATGAACCACTGTTGCGGGAGGTCCTTCTGCTCCTCCAGCCTATAGCCGCTGAGATACCAGCCCATTGGGGCATGGTCTCTCTCCCTTTAAAAAAGTGGCCACTTCCTTCTCTCTCTCTCTTCACTTCCTGCTCCGCCGGCGACTAGGCTCCCTTCCTGGTTGCGCAGAGGGCTGACGGTGATCTGTAAGTTTTTTTTTCCCCTTTAAATAAATACCACCCTATTAATCATAATTCCAAACTGCTGTGGCATTGTTTGTGACTTACGCCTTCAATTGGCGCCCAACGTTTGGTTGGTTTTAGGACCTCTCCTTCCCCCGCTCGGCTGCCGGCCACGAGTTCGGCTTGGTGCAAGCCGCGGCCTGTGCCCGGCGGCGGGGGCTTCGTGACCTGTGTCTTGTGCGTGGAGCCAGCAGCTTAATATAAATCATCACGCACTGGCTTTTATTGCTGCAGTTCTTTATATTTTCTCTTTAGACACCTCAGATTGACTCCCAGTCCCCACGCACCCTATCGTCTGCCTCCCCACGTGGATTTAAACTCCACAGGCCTGCGTAGTCTC